>NC_039282.1:19142235-19217235 GCF_003368295.1 Carassius auratus
TATACTTTTTCAAGTAATTTAAATTATTTTTATAACCCTTGATTATTATGATAACAATAATAACAACAATAACAATAATAATGCAACCAAATAATGATCAGATTTCCTGATGCATTTTGGTTATTAAGGAATAAAATTAAGGACTTTTATTAGGTATTTAATTAAATTGCTGTAATTCTATAAATATATGCTTTTCATATTTTTACATTTAAAATATGTTATGCTTTTTCAAGTACTTAAATTTTTTTTATAGGTTTCTTTTTAGTTAAAGATAACACTGGATGATGATGATGATGATAATAATAATAGTAGTAGTAGTAGTAGTAGTAGTAAAATTTAATGAATAATTAAACTGAATTATCAGCATATTTCATGATGCATCTTGGAAATTTGCATTTAACTTTTAAGGAAGCCATGGTAAGCTGTAATATTTTACAAAGCCAATATTTTCCCACTTCAGTTCATCGTGTGCATGGACTTAACTTTCCATTCGATGTTGATGTAAGATTAACCAGCAGCGTCTCACCAGTGTCGTCTTTGAAGTCGAGGGATACTTTCATTAAAAAATTCACTCACGACTCGCTCGGCATTCAGGTTTAGAGAGCAGAAAATTCTCAGAAAAACAGTCAAAGCCCACAAGATTGTCCTCACATTAAAACAGCCAAATATAAGTCAAATACAACTGTGACCCGCTTTCACAGAAACACACCACTTTAAACTGGATTCCATCTGACAGCACCAATTTAAGATTGGTGAATATTGATTAATTATTAATTGTTGGTGTAGAACTTTGTTCAGCATACACACAAAGCCAAACAAAAATGGTTTGGGTGACATCTGATGTCTAAATTTAACAAAAACGCAATTACAGAAAGCTATTTGATGGCAGACTCCCATTGTGACAACTTGCCCCAATGGCAGGGAGAGCTGTTAAAGTCTATGCGGCATGTTGTCGCACGTGTGGCCAATAGAGATAAGGTAGAAATGTTCAGTAGCGTTTTCCATTGACAAGACTTGGCTTAAAACGCAATCCTACCCAGAGAAGTGTGACAACTAGCCCCTGCACTCTTTTTTAAGAAGTGAGAGAGAATGCACTATAATTGGATAAAAAGATAGGCTATAATGGTGTTTTGTGCATATAACGTCGCATCGGTCATACCCAATCGGTTTCAAAGCAAAAATGTGACTATTTTAGGCAGGTGATGTTGTAGGTTGTTTGTGGTGAAATTCCGCTATTGGCACGTGTGCAAATCCATCTCTCGCGCACTACAGACAGAGCAGTGTTGTCTCGAGCTCGCCGTGAGCGGACTGTTACCGTGGAGGAGGGAGGGAGGGACACGCAGTCCTGAGATGCTCCTTCACGAGGAGCAAAGCAATATATCAGCGACTCCAATGCGCTGCCAAATGTTTCTAATTCGGTTTCTGCGTCTGTTTCCCGCGGGATGCCGTTTGGTAAAAAATGCGCATATGAAATAAACGTGGGTGGGATGCCTTCTGGGTTGGCCACTGGATCTAACAGCCGTTAAAATGCAGATCTGCATTTAGTAGAAACGATGGAAAATATATCTGTCTGCTGAGCAAACTGGATGGGAGATTTCTGTCTGAGGGAGATGTTTGAATAGACACTTTGTCCTTTACGTATTTTTCTCGCCTTCTGAATGGATTGTATCCGCGTTTCTCCTCAAAAGGTCTTATTTTTTTGGTTTACCTACTAAATGCGTCGATATCGTACTGTTTTTACTTCACTTGATAGTGCCATGTTTCCTCTGAGGCGATCCGACCTGAGGCGAAAAGTCTGACTGGACCTCCTTAAGAAGCAAACCATCAACACTTCTGGATTCTTCGACCATTTTTTATTCTAACTGTGTTTTGGAAGGTTAAAATTCACGTTTTGGATTAAATACACGCTGAACGGAAAGTCTGTTCTGGGATTTCAAACGATCGTTTGAATCGAGTCAGCCGTTTGGAATAAAGAACCGTTAAGAATCGGCGCCAAAGATTTTGCGGCTGATTTGAATGCGATTTCATGGTCTATATTAATTAATATATCGTTTTACATATATTCATTTATCCAAGTGAGCATATTGTTTCGAGACTCTGGACCCAGAGGAGGTGATTTAGACATATTCCATCTGAAGATCGCGTACATTTCTGTGCTGCTCTGAACTTGAGGCGTTTGGATGCTCCAGGACGGAGGTAAAGCATTATTACTTCAAATGGAAGGATTTAAAACGCCAACAAAACACTTTGTGATCCAATACTTCGGTTATTTGCATTCAGTTTGGAGACTGTGCTTAGCTTACACTCGAAAGCCAGTTTGATATTTAATTAATCAAACGTTAGAGGTCAAATAATGAGCTATTGTTTGATTGTGATGCGATACCTTGACGTTATTATGCAATCTGGAAGACATATTCTTGTTTTATTGTATTTGATTTGGTTAGTCAGGGCGCATTGCAGGACTTGGGTCACATCTGAGACCACAGAAGAGCGACATTTTGATGAAAAAAACTTATTGGATTTGGCATTAGCTACTGGTGTTGCCAGTCAGAAAACGTTCATCTTGAAGGACCTTCTCGAAGGCAGACAGTCATTCCGTTTCTTTAACATTTAAATGTCAGTGTTTGGAAATGGGACGCCGTTGGTTAAGCAAAGGTTTGCTCGAGAGCCCAAGTTGCGCATTTGAACGGTTTCCTCAGTAGGACAGATGGGAATTGTTGGGTTTATCGGTAACGCGGAGACTTCAGTGAAATCTCAGTAATTTGAGAGATGAGACAAACACAGCGGGTCCGGTACCGCAGTCCAAATTGAGTCCCGGGGCTCGCGGTGCCGTTGTTGGGGTGTGTCTGCGGCTGGGCGCGCGAGTGGAGCAGCGGCCGCTGGGGGCCACTGGCACATAACTCTCTCTCTCTCACACACACACACACACACACACACACAAACTACACCTAACAAATGCATATAATTAGTATTCTAATAAAGTATCTGTATGCTTGAAATGTGTATTAGATAAAAAAAGGCAAACCAAGTCATTAACTACTGCTTCCATAAGTTTACACCATCAAGCATAAAAGTTCCAAATGGGGGTTTTATAGCGATTCAATAGAAGAGCCATTGGTCCAACTTTATATCAAATATGTACTTACATTTAAATAAATAATATGGTACAATGCACTTATTGTGTACATACATGTTTTTACATTGTACTTATTTAACAATATATATTTGTATGTAATGACATCTGTAATTAATTTCTGTATTTACGTTTATAATCACACTGTTGACCCATCCCTTACACCTTAACCTGCCCCTACCACCAAACCTGTCCCTAGGTGCACAATATGATACATGAACACAATAAGTACACTGTATCTTTATTTATTTTAGATTTTTTTTTATTTTTATGAAAGTACATAGTAGTTAAGAGCACTTAATATAAAGTGAAACTGAACCATTTTTGGTTCCCCACAGAACCTTTGAGTGAGCAGTTCTTAAAACAACCTTTATAAAGAAGTTTTAATGAAATGCCAATGCTCCATGAATGTTTTCATGGAACCATCAATTCCAGTAAAGAAGCTTTATTTTTGAGAGTGATGAAGACTCGTTTTGGGTTCCCTTAAGAATCTTTCAGTTAACACTTCTTAAAAGAACCATTTTTAATAATAATAATAATAAAAAATCCTTGTCCATTATAATAAGCCTTTTGTGCAATGGAAATTCTCCATGGGGTGGAAAATCAAGTAAATGGAAATAGAAATAAAGCGTACCATGTGTAAGCCATCATATTATTCCATATTAAGTCCATATTGAGCTGAAATGAATCTTGCTTCAGCATCTCAGTTGTGTTGTATTGTTAAGATGTGTGTTTATTTTTTCCCTCAAGTCGATGTCTGTGAACTGTTAAAATAGAGTGACTGTTAACTTCAGTAGTTTGGTCTTCAAATCAGAATTCATATATAGACCAACAGGTACAGCAAGTAAAAACTCAATTTATTTTCTCCACAGATACTGTAAATTGATTTTTGAACCAACCATGAGCTCCGAGGTTGTGAAGATGTATGCTTCTGTAGAAGCCAAAGTGATTTCAACTCAACCTGTTTAAAAGCCAAACTCTAGATGAATAACAACACTACAAGTAATCTTGAAGAGAGATCGACCAATCAGACCAAATGCTGTCACCATGTGAGTCAGTTTCCATTTACATTTGATTTAGAATATTTAGGAGTAGTAAACACAGTAAGTGTAACACTTTACAATAAGGACATAAGCATTAACAATAAGCAGTTTATTTGCTACAGAATTTATTAATCATTGTTTACACTATTTAATAAAAAAAATACAACTGTTCATTGTTAGTTCATGTTAGCCCAGGTCCATTAAATAATATAGACGTATACAATTTATTAATGTATTTCTAAATTAACTCAAACTAAAGACTTAATTTTTCATTGTTAGTTTATGTTAACTAATATTTTCCAAATGCAACCTTATTGTAAATTTACCAACTTAAGGAATGTTTTTATATGTAAGATATATCAGCAGTTTTAAATTTTACTGTCATTTTCAATTGATTACATGCTTCACAATGCATCATGGGAAACCGGCTCATTAAATCATAAAAGTACACAGTCTAGGTTTTATCTCCAATTTTCATACTATTTAACTTCAAATTCAGCTCACAGTCCGTTAGTTCAAGGCTAGGATCTCGTTATTTAAGATTTTCTTTTAATCCCTGTGGAGATAACGAATGTGAAGAACACTTTAGTAAACAATGCAACTGAAAAAAAAGTCATGGCTTATCGATAAACCAATTAAAATATTCTATCCTCCAAATAAATGAGTTTGTCCACAACTAAATAGCTTAAACTGAAAAAACAACAACAACGATAATAATATTTTTTATATCTATGCATTCATTAAATACTTTATAAATAAGTACATATGTACATCTGTTAGGGTTAAAGATTATTGTGCTGTAACTAGCTTTAAATGAAATTAATGTAAGTATATAGGATGTGTGCATTAAGATTGTGAATGTGTATTTGGTCTTTGGGCTGCAGTCAGTGTTTCTATCCACCGGTTTCCAGTTTGTCTTTACAAATAACCCGGCTGACTCAGTATTACTCACCCGGCAGCAGCAGCACATGTCCGCTTTCTGATGACTCTTTCCTGTACCGCAACGAGGGCTCTGTTATTGTAATACTATAATTACAGTGTAAACAGAAGCCTTATGAAATGTGCCATTTGTTCAGCCGCAGCCGAATTGCACTGAGCAAAGATCATGTGACGTAGAACCTGATTGTGATTGGTTTAATTGACGAGTCTAACCCATGCTTTGGCTTCCTGTCCTGTTGCTGGATCCTCACGGGACGGATGACGCTCTGCAGGCAGTAAATGGTTAATGCTGATGACATGGATTATCCCATGCACAGGCGTACATATTAGATTTGGTTTTAATAAGTAGAACATGCTATGGGCTGGTTTCGAGGAAGGATAATTCTACTCCGCTTGCATTACGCAAACAGACCCTAGGCTTAATAACGCCGATTGTGTTCTCATCATGTTTAATTCAGACACGGCATGTTTTTGCCATGTCTCCTGGTCTACCGCTCGTCTAAGTGTGTGTGTGTGGAGTTTAACCGAGCGTTAACGTATCATAGAGAGTGTCGACGGCGCTAATGGAGTCGCTAGTTGGTTTTTTCGTCAGGTTTGGGCCTAATTAAGCCATTCCTGCTTTCGTGTCAGACGCTTGGTAGATCACGTCTTAATGAGCACCTGCGTCATTACAGTCCCGTGTACTGATGATTTGAAGTGTAAATTCATTTAAATATAGAAACCTTTCTCTCACGTCTCATTTGCAGTGAACTGAGAAACCTGAATTGAACAGAACTCAAGTTACTTTGAGGCTTTTTATCTCGCAGTGAAAAGTGAAAAATACATTTTATAGAAAAAATAATAATAATAAAGCCGGTTAATTCTTTTTGTGACTTTAATGTGATCTAATTTAAGATCATTTCTATGGAAGCTTTAATTGTGACTTTTAAATTTCAATTCAGACCCTTTTCCCGCCATTCTGAATTATATACTAAGAACTTCTAGGTATAAAGTCAGAATTGTGAGATAAAAAGTCACAGTTTACCATTTTTTATTTTATTCCATGGAAGAAAAATAGAAAAAGAAAACAAAATTGTTATATAGAAATTTAGAATTGCAAGGAAACAAGTCCTAATTGTGAGATTAAAATTTGTATTTACCTTCCAATTTCACACTTGCTCCATGAAGTGGAAATATTAATGCAACAACAAAACATTGGTAAAATATATATCCTTTTCTTTTAATTTTTGGGATGAAATATGACATTTCTTGACAGTTTTTGTAAGATTCTATGTATCTGACTTCTCTAATGGGATGCATTTCTGTGTAAAACTAGATATTTAGTGGGAAATAATAAAAAGCAGTTTAATCTAGTGAGTTTTGATTGTGGAAGGTGGGCTCATCTTATTTAAGAATATTTTTTTTATTTTTAATCTTAGAGTGTTTCTAGCTTGCGATAATGTTATGAATAGTTAATAAAGAATCTGTGATATTCTGGCCTTTGTAGATTTGGTTTGAGTTGCTCCTTCAATGATATTGCAAACCTTCAGTGATAAGAAGTAGAGGTCATAATTCTGCTATCAGAGTTTGTCTTGTCGTCACTTTTAGCAGATTCCTGCTGCTGTCTGAAGAGAAGGCGTTTATTTTTGTTGGTTATTGGCTGATGAGATATCAGAGAAAGCTCTAAGCTTCTTTGTGCAAGAGCGAAAATCACTTTTAGCCGCGGATAAGAGGGAGATAATATCAGTTAAATCCTGCGGCCTGCGTTAGCATGCAGCATTAGCCGTGTAATAGCATATGGAGTGCTGTTGGACAGAGAGGGATCAGATGGTCACCAGCCGTTTACTGCAGTTCCTTCTTAATCGCAGAGGGTTAACTGTTGTTTCAGATGCACGCAGAGACATATAGTCGAGGCCTTTTAGATATTCACAGCGCATGCTTTTAAAATTCCCCCATGGGTGCAACTGAAGCCTGCAATGGCTTGATAACTCGTGTGCTGTCAGTCGCTGTCGCTGACGCCGAGAGGAGCTACACGTTCTGCTTCAGAGCTTCTTCTCTTCTGGAATAATTTGAAAGTTCTGTGGGACACGTCTGAATTTGTCCTGTGGTGAAGGCAGGGCAGACATCTAATTAAGATGGAGAAAGAGACACCAATTGACGAGCTGTTTGCAAATGAACACTTTTGAAAAGGCCTTCTGACACGGGGCACCAGCTTCACCTCTGATTTCAGAGAATGTGATAGATCGGTCATGCGTCACTCATTTGAGTCCCTAAGTCTGACAGATGTCCTGTGATTGGCTCAGAGGTTGTGGTGGGCGTGTCTCACGTCAGACTAATTGCATATAATATATACTACATGTATTTGCTGTTGATTTTAATAATGAACTGGTATGGATAATTATTTAATATTATGATTTTAAAATTTTTTAAATACAAGTTATACTGCAGTTGCATTCACTGTTATTTTAGTATCAAGTCAAGCCTTTGTTTATATAGCACTTTATACAATACATATTGTGTGCAGTGATGTCATCATCCAGCTCAGTTCTTTTTTTTTTTTTTTTTTTTGGATAATTAATTGAATTGAGTACTTCATCTCATTTGTTTATTTTCTTTTTATTTGGAACTTAATGCACACAAAACAAAAGCTTTTATAAAGTAAGTTTCAAATAAAAAGAGAAAATACTCAAATGACGTGAATCACCTTTAAGTATTTAATTCAGTTAATTATCAACAAATAGACTTTATGTGTAAGCAATATTACAACTTGTTGCATCCATTCTCGTTTAAGTATCATTGATGTTCTGTTATAAGCCTAGTTTTTATTTTGAATTCATTTTTCATTTTTATATTTGCTGTTCACTCTTATGAACATATATTCACAAAATTTCTGTTGGTTGACATATATATTGTTGAACAGCATATAATCTGTCATGTCACCCAGCACAACTCTAAAGAAAGGAGCGAGGGAGGGAAATGGTAGGGAGCTACAGGAGGCCAATAAGGGGAAATTGAGATACTGAGTAAATGTGATCAAGTATGTGTGGAGCTGTTGAACTGTCAGGGCAGGAGGTTTACAGAGAGAGCCAATCTGTCCATGAGCCTCACCAATCCGCAGGGTGTGTCATGCTTGTCAAAGATGCCATTCATGTGGAAATAAGCGTGAAGGGATGAAAAACAGCTTCAGCTTGACACATATCTATTTCCTAAAGCAAAACTTGAAGCCCGAGGGGCAACAAAGAGAGAGTGATAACCTATGACCACCAACAGGATGCCAGAGCTATTAAAATACTGACTTTAATGAGTCTGAATGCTAGATTTGCAAGCAGGTTATTTAGTAACTAGGTCTGTTCAAGTGAAAGCTTTAATTAAATATGTTAACACTGCCACATTGGACTCCAGTAAACACATACTGAATTTAATGGCCAACAATAGAAGGTTGGAGTTGGTTGGCTTTGGATGTCAGAGATTGGTTGCACTGGCCAGCATTAGAAGGCTGGTTTGGTCAGAGTTGATTGAAGTTTGTTGATATTTGTCACTGTTGGTTGGCATTGGTTGGTTGCATTGCCAGCATTAGAAGTGTGGGTTGGTTGGGGTTGATTGGTGTTTGTCGCTGTTGGTTGGCATTGGTTTCAGTTGGTTGGCGGAGCTTTGTTCCAGTAGCCGACATTAGATGGTTGAATTGGTGTTGGTTGGTGTCAGCTGGTGTTGGCTGCCATTGGTTGACATTGGATGCCAGAGGTTGTTTCAAAGGGCCAACATTAGAAAACTAGAGTTGGTTGGTGGTGGCTGCCATTGGTTGGCACTGTTTGTTGTTTGACACAAGAGCTTGGTTCCAACTGCCAACATTAGAAGATTGGAGTTGGTTGGAGTTAGTTGACATTGGTTAGTGTTTTTTTGGTGTCTGTTGGGTCAGATGACTTTTTAACACCTTCAACACATTTAATCAAATTTAATGACATTGTAACTGATGAAAATTCAAAATTCTGATTAGAACATTTGGAGCTGATTGAATTGAATCAATTCATTCCATAGTGCACCTTTAAAAGGAGCTAAATGCATTAATGTGATGAATACAAAACAAAGGGAATATTTGTATTGGTTGACAGTCAAGTCAGCGAAGAAACAAACTGATTTGGAGAGATGTTTGCCACTCGAGCTCTGTTTTGGTGGAAATGGGGTAAAAGAGAGAGAAAGATCAACAGGAACGGAGAAAAGAGTGTGAAAGGCTGTGTAACGCCATTAGATGACAGAGGACAAACCCCTAATGAAGTAATGAACCAGGATCATTAACATCTCACATGGACCGAATAACATCATAAACTCATACATATGCACTGAAACCGAGAGCTGAACCTGGAAAACATTAAGACCGACAGAAGTAATAATAGAAAATGAGACTTCTCCAGGCCTGGAGTTTAGTCATTTTCACTGTTATTGTTTTCAACACGCTGGTTTGGAGAGACCTCCACCTCTTCAGGCAGAAAACACTCATTTCATTCCTCAATCTTTCATTCATTCCTTCAGCCTTTCATCATCTCACTTTCTAAGCACACGAGAAGCAAATTAGCAGCAGATCTTTGATTTAATTTCCATGAAACCCAAATCATTGCTCAAGAGCTCTTGTTTTAAGAAATATTAATTACATTCCTAATTTGCATCAGAAGTTTCTGAACTCAGTAACATCTCTAAATTTAAGTCATTTAGAGATAAAAACGACGGTCGTATCAGTGGCAGATGATATGCATATAAAATGTGGCCTACATGCTGACGGTTCTCTCACGGGTCCGTGTTTGGCGAGTGTCGCTGGCTGTGAAAGTCCGGCTCAACCTCCATCTGTCCCTGACACCTCACGGGCTCCACCAGAATTAATTCGGCTCATACTGGCAGAACTTTACAACCAGAGCGACTGAGGACGCTTTCACACTAGAGCTGCTGTCAGAGCGGTTTCGGACCTGTGAACCGCACACACACCTGCTTCAAATGACAGTCTGCAGTGAGAGACACTACAGTCCACAAGATTTTGTTAAAGAAATTAATACTTCCATTAAGTGCGTATGCATTAAAATGATCAAAACTGAGCAGAAAGACATTTCAATAATTTGCACGAAAATGCCGCATTTAGATTCCATAACTTTTGGAGTGAACCATGCTGAGCCTTAAAAATAATAATTACAGTCTAAAAGGACAATAAGCTATCTTTAATACTTCTTGAGTTGCATGAGCGCAAACTTTGGGAATATCATATTTTTGATAGGCGTGTTCTATGCAAATGTTTTGGTACAGGGAAAAAAATATAAATTTTCAGTTTCAACATTATTTGTTATTCAGACATCACATTTTAATAGGGAAAAAAATGACAAGTCAATGCAAAGTGACCTACATTTAGTTTTTGACCACTGAAAGTTTTAACAATTTAACAATTTTTGCATGGAGCCACATTGAAACACCAGTATCTCTGGAAATGGACATTAAAGGGCCCTGCTAAAAGAAAAGTCTGTTAAGAATCAAAATATAAAAGGATGTTAAGATATATTTTATCTTCATGAGTCTCATACTTCTTGTTTTTTCCACCATTTCTGAATGGTCACCATTGGCATATAATGCAAAAAAGATTGCTAAAGTCAACAGATTTTACTTATAGACTTACCAATCCCTGTGTAAACATAAAGTTATGATGCTGCCATCTTTCTAATATCATTTTATCCCCTCTAATTTGAGTCTAAATCACAAGTGAAAATTATAATTTTGGGCCCCTCTACAAAAAGAATGTTTTAGTCAGTAAATATTAATGCATGACATTTAATAAATTGGTTTCATCACTGTTTATGCTTGTATTTCTTCAGAAAAAAACTAATAGAATCAAACTTGACATAGAATGACCCACAGATATTTCACAACATTTCTGTTTTACTGGAAACTTGCCAAATCCAAATGCCTTGGAATTGGTCACAATCTGGTCTAAATTGCTCAAATGAACTTTGATTGGTGACATCAAATGTGTCTGTTGTTGTATAAATCATTTCTTCATTTTTGTCTCCCCAGTAATAGCCTTTAGCGAGTGCTGTTGTGAATGTATTAAGGGTTGGTGGTAAAACCAAATGAGCCTTGTATCAGCAGAAGCTCTGAATTAAATTGACCCGTGATGGTTTAGCATTCATATAAAACAGACCAATCCTTGCAGAACCTCTTAAATCAAATTCAGCAATCCTGGCTTAACGTTTACATCACAAAAAAAAAAAAAAAAAAAAACAGTCCTGGCAGAACCTGCATGTCAAATTGAAAAATCCTGGATTAAAATTAATGTCTGAACGAACCTCTATATAAAATTGACCAATCCTGGAAAAGCTAATTCCACTTTAATCCGTCTTTCAAGCTCTAATAATGGGGTTTGGATCTAATGAACTCAAATGAAATCACAATAATCTCTTAATCACTTTTTGTGACCTTGCATGCTAGCATTACTTGTTCAATATGAAGAAGTAGAAGCATTTAATTTAATCTGAAAGAAAACCAAATGCATTGATTCTACAACAACAGCATCTTTGATTCAAACAAATATTCCATTAATTGTGCAATTACGGAGCATTTCCCAGGATTCTTATTCATTAGGACTGGTGCTGGTGCACGAAAGATGTAACCTTTTGTTTTTATTGTTTCCTAACAGCTTTTTAAACACATTGTAGATCTTGTAAGGCTAAACTAATCGTTGAGGTGATTATGTTTGCCCACTATCTTCCAGGCGAAGTAGACAATTTATCAGCCTGCGACAAAATCCAAGGTGCTTCTGTTTGATTAATAACATTTTAATGTTCACTAGTGCTGAGCCGTTTAGATGTGGCCTGAAGTACAGAAGCACCAGCCCTCTCACTCCTCACTAAACACGTCTGGACTCTAATCGATGCTAGTTCTAGACCTGAGAGCTCCTGTCAGAAAATTCAATATCAGGGCTCTAGCTGAGTCCACATTTGTAAAATGTCACACTGTGGACTTGTTTCAGGGAAAAAAATCTGAGTTTGAATTCTCCTTTTTTATTCATGAGTTTAAATTTTGAATTTAAAGTCACAGTTCACCCAGCAATGAAAAATTACTGAAAATGTCCCCATTATCAGGCCATGAGTTTGTTTCTTCATCAGGTTTGTAGAAATGTAGCATTGCATCAGTGTCTCATCAATGGATGCTCTGCAGTGAATGGGTGCCGTCAGAATGAGAGTCTGATAAAAACATCACAATAATCCACAGCACTCCAGTCCATCAGTGAACATCTGGAGAAGACAAAACCTGAAACACATCCAGCATTAAGATGATTTTAACTCAAATAATCCATAATAACACTTCCTCCAGTGAAAAAGTGTTCTGGTCTGAATCAGGAGAGAAATCTGCACAGATCAAGCAGCGTATAAACAGCTCTAAACAACAACAGCAGAGGGTCTTTTTCACTGGAGGAAGTGTTATTCTGGATTATAGACTCTATGTGTTTGAGTTAAAATCATCTTAATGCTGGATTTGTTTAATCTTTAGTCTTCTCCAGATGTTCACTGATGGACTGGAGTGCTGTGGATTATTGTGATGTTTTTATCAGACTCTCATTCTGACGGCACCCATTCACTGCAGAGCATCCATTGATGAGACACTGATGCAATGTTACATTTCTCGAAAACTAGTGAAGAAATAGGCTCCTTAACATCTTGAATGGCCTGAGGGGAGAGTAATTTTCAGTTTATTAAAATTCTTGGCTCAACTATTCCTGCAGTAATCAGTAGCTGGACCAGGAGGCTGTAATTGCCAAAACGACCCAGAATGTTCCTCGATGTCTGGATGGTACGGAGGCAGGGATGTTGTGGTGATACAGGAGGTGTTATGATATTATGCTGTGTTGAGGACGTCATGTTGCTGGATTGTGATGGTGTTATGAGCGATGATGGGTTTGTGTTGTGCTGTAGATTTGATTTGAGGTCATCGTCGTGATGGATTACAGTCAGATTCCAACACAGAAAACTGACCGTAAACCCTAATGAGCATAAACCACGTCATTCTCTGAAACATCTTGAAAGCGTTAGTTTTATTTACCTGCCACACTTTTTTCCCAGTAAGCATCTAAAGAAAGTTAAGAGGATTTTTCTTTGAAAAGCTGACAAACGACAAGGACTTCAAGACGGTAAAGGGATTAGAAATAGATTTACTTCAGACATCTCCTGAAACTCAGATTTCCTCCAGAGAAAAACTACAGTTATCTCACATCTTCCTCCTCTAGAGTTTATTAGCTATTTTTAAAGATTAATACAATGATATAGAAATTAGATTTATTTCAGTTTTAGTAATTTTTTTCATGTTCAGTTTCATGTCGGCAACATTTCTCATTTTGAGTATTTTATATAATATTGTATTTTTTTATAATTCTATTTTGTATTTTAGTTTACGTTTTATTTAACTTTTTTATTCAATATTGTTCTATTTTATCTTCATTTCGGCTAACAGAAATGATTCTAATAGTTTATTATTATTATTTGTCTTTTTGTTTCACTTTTGGAATCTTAGGAGATACATTTGACACATAAATGTAACAACTGGGGACTTTGAAGTCAACTTGAAACTGCACTGACTTCTATAATACGACATGAAGCCGGTTGGTTATTCAATAAGAAATGAGTTTTGGGGCTTGGTTTTAATCTATAGATTTTGATTGGATTGTGTGTGTGTGTGTGTGTGTTTGACAGTCGATTAAAAAAATATGAAGACTCGATGGCATCAAATGAAAAGAAAAGTAATTTCAGGGGTGGAGCAAGTTATAATGTTATGATGAAAGATTATAGAGGTAAGCCTTTTCTTCTTGAATAGATGAATAGTTCACAATATTAATAGTAAACAGCTTTCATTCTGAGCAATAATGTCTGTCCATATAGTTCTGGTGGTTTCATATAGAAAGCCATTTTGAGATTCTGTGTTTAGTTTCCACTCACAACTTGCATGATGTTTGGAGATCACCAAAGACTTAGATGTGCCAAAGCTTCTATGCCAATCTAATCTGACATACGCATTTAAAAAATCTCCTAATGTACGGCACAAACAGCTTAAGCGCTGCTTTTTGAAAAGCACTGCTTGAAAGGTTTCGGAGCGCATTAGCATAGAGCAGCTCGACTTAAAAGGCAGAAATCCATTTATAGTGCAAATGGCAGTGAAAGAGAAAGGACGGAAGCAAGACACAAAACAATAAGACAACATCAAATGTGCACACAGTCCCACGGGATGGAGATTAGCTATCAGCGTGGGGAAGGAGATGTGCATTTCAGTAGCCGCAAGCTGTTGTTCGCAGCCTGAGATCCGACGCTGAGTGGAGGATCTGACAGCAGACAGCATGTCCGCGATGATGGAGAGCTCCAAAGAGCTATTTGTTGGTCCGCCTCCGCGGCAGACAGCGTGATTGATGAGGATATGTGTTCGCTGCCATTAGCATGGGGGCTAAATCAGTGGTCTGTGTTGGACCTCTGCCACTCTCGCTGTTTACGCTCCGTGTTCATTTTAGCTTCTCCAAGGCTTTTTTTTATCACCTAAAGAATTAGATTTATTATCTTAGAGTTTGGAACACAATTGGAAAATTCCTGAATGTGCCCTTGAGAATCAATAAAGCACGTCTGTCTGTCCGTGTCAAGCTGAAAATGAGCATAACTGTGGGCTGTTGCCTAAATTATGTCTAAAATGCTGCTTCTTCTTTTTATGAGACTAAATATTTAAATCTATCTTTTCCTAGAGCTTTCAAGCTGCAACCAGGTCTGACTCGTGGTGCTGTATCTTTTCTAAATGACTTTTATTAAACGGGTGATCAAAACTACAAAAACTCCCATAGACTTTCATTGAGGGGGTGAAAACATTTGTACTGTACAGTAAGACTTATCCTTCAAGCTGTTTCCTGTGAATTTGCGAAACTTACGGTTCATTAGACGCTGTAGGGAAATAGCGAGTGTGCGGTAAACGGTAAAATGGTTTGCACTACATACCAGTGAATTCATGATTAAGATTATACATTAAAATAATATGGTAAAACACAACACACTGTAAAAAATGACTATGATTTTAATCGTAAAAAACGGTGAAAATGCTGTTAAATGGTTAACGGTAATTTCCTGTAATATTTACAGGGAAAACCGTAAACGGACGTTCCCAGAATTCTCTGCATTGCATATCTTATAATTTAAAAGGTACAAAACAGATTTCAGTAACACAATAAGTTAGTATATTAACATTATATCAGTTAAATTACGGTATCAAACTGTAAATTTAAGGTAAAACCATTAAACCTAAAACAGTGTTACCATATCTTTTACGGTATAATTCTGGCAATCACGGCTGCCAATTTTACGGATTTTTTTTTTTACAGAGCATTTTACAATATCATGATCAACATGTTTATCATATTAGAAACATGCCAGTAATGCTAACGACATGCTAATCATTTTAGAAACATGTTAATAACATGCTAATCATGCTAGCAACATGCTAATCATGTTGGAAACATTCTAGCAAACATGCTGAGAAATGCTAAAAACATGGTCAATCATGGTCAACACATGTTACCAATATGTTATCATGCTAGAAACATGCTAGCAACATGTGAATCATGCTAAAAATGCTAACAACATGCTAACATGTTAATCTCGTAAATAACATGTTAGAAACATGCTAACCTTCCTAAAAACATGATTAGCAACATGCTAACCATGAAGTAAACATGCTAACAACATAATCATGCTAGCAAGATGCTAACCTATTAAATCTTGTTAGCAACATGTTATCAACAATTTATCTGCAGACTTCAAGCTTGTACAACTGCTTCAAACTTTGAGGCTAGGTTTCACAAATTGACTCATCTAGTTTTGATTGGGATTGTTTTGTTGTCATGTCTAATAGTGGTAAAATACCTCTTAACAGCTGGTGCATTTCATTCTAAAACAATGAAAAGTGCAGAGCTTGTGTTTGCAGTTGATGTCTTTGAAGGAACTCATAAACCGTTCTATTTACGTCTCAAACTGGGATCCAGTTTCACATCACTATAGATCTGCAGTTCTCAGCTGCTTAAACACAAACGCTCTCATCAGCATTTCTTCTGCCTCTTTTATTGATCGGATGCTCAGGATGCCGAGGAATGTTGCCTTTACTGTGGACGGATTCAAGGGAAACGTGGCACCAACTGGAAACCTGAGCTCTGAAAGTATTGCAGATAAATCTCATTATGGCTCCCGCATGATAATGTGTGTAGCGATGGTTTTTAATTCATCTTCCTGATCTTATTGTGAATGATTCATCAGTGCATGTTATTCCAAATGAAAAAATAATGCTTTGTTCTGCTATGCAACATCGTCTGGTTGATTCAAAATAGTTAAAATCAACTCCCATCCTACATTGTTTTATTCATTAAATATGTTTGACTCTAAAATGTCACAATAAAGGCGTAAAATGTGAAACACAGAGAAAACATTCAATTCAGTGAAATACTAGTATTAAATGGCTTTTATGGCTCAAATAGGCTGATATATTGAGAACATAGATTAAAAAAATATTAATTTTGATATTTATATGAAGAAAAAGTATGACATTCTGACGCTTGTGATGTAAATCAAAGGTATCTTAATAACCATACTTATATAAAATGATATAAATATCACTTGTCTTCAATATGTCTTAGTAAGATGATATTTAAATGCTTTGATGATCAAAACAGAATGCAGTTTGTTTGGTTGGTCAGTAGGTGTTCCTAGATGTTTGCAAGGTGGTTTCTATCTCTTATGAAAGAGTCAATAGTAAATAAAAGTAAATATGACTCCTCCAGTGTGTTTCTGTTTGTTTTTCTCCTCTGTTTTCTGGTCCAGCAGGTGTAAACTGTGTCTGATCACTTATTAAACTAATAGCACTCAACAACACATGATCTGAGCATG
Source organism: Carassius auratus (assembly GCF_003368295.1). Lineage (NCBI taxonomy): Eukaryota > Metazoa > Chordata > Actinopteri > Cypriniformes > Cyprinidae > Carassius > Carassius auratus. Next base: position 19,159,260 of record NC_039282.1, read on the forward strand.
TAGCTGTAAACCGAAGCTGGTTCTCCATCGTCTAAGGAGAGAGATACACACCTCACACCTTCTCCTTCCGACTGCAGGTCATCCGACGGTGGAAATGTTTCATGCACTTCCTCTAGCTGCCTTTCTGTCACGCACCTTAATCAATAATGCATCACAATTACCAGCTTATAGCGACAGACTCAGGGATGCGTTAAAGTGGACCCAACTGACGCTAAATTTTGTTGACATAATAAGCTCCTGACATTTAAATTCTCTTGCGAGAACCCCTGGCGGGAGAAAACCGCTTCAGTGAGCTGCTGAAAACCTGTTTTCACCTTGTGAGGCCGGGCCACTTCAGACTTGCTGTAAAGTCAACCAGGGGAGAAAGTCTTGCTCTGAGCTCAACAGAGCTGATAGCGGATGATAGCGGCTTGCCACCGTGACATTTAAGTGTTGTTCTAAAAGCAGTCACTGCGGCCCCAGATGAACCTGTGTCAGATCAGGTTTTTAAGAGAAAATCCAGCCAAAAATCTACATTTTATCACCGTTTACTCACTTGAATGACTTTATCTCTGGGAAACATATCTGAAGATATTTACTTTTGTTCCTGACATGCAAAAAACTTTATAAATCGTTTGATATGCTGATTTCAAAGGCCTCTAAATGATCAACATGATCACAGTTTTGCCTAAAAAAACTATCACAGACAATCTGCTCCATGCCGTCTGTCATCTGATTGGTAGTTTAGAATACCCTCTCGAATCTGAACTGCTGCGTCCCCTAGAGGGCGCTATTGGGAATGAGCCATGTCTGACATTGGGATTTATTTCAAACACTCTTCTGACGTCATAAAGTGAGTTTGGAGTAAAAACATGTTATTAAAAGTGGTGTTTTCACATGCTTTCAGATGGAGATGATTGAGCATTTACTACACAGAGCCGTAGTTTACTGAGAAGTTACACAAACAGCTTTTTTCGATTTCGTTATCACGTGATTATATCGTCTGCGATTATGAACGTGATTTTGCGTAGCTTGTCAGTGTAGTAAATGCTGCTCCATCTAAAAAAAGCATGTGATGGAGATTTACTACTGATTACAGAACCGGCTTTACTGACGCAAGATTCGCACGACAATCGCATTTGATTAATCGTGCAGCCTTAATGTTCAATTCCATTCAGTTCAAGCTTATTTGTACAGCGATTTTCACCATACACATCTAAGTTTCTACAATATATTTAGTTGTAGCTTGTAGTAGTAGCCAGATAATGCAAAAAACAGAGAGTTTCTCAATGGGTCCAGCACTGGATTTCGAGGCTGGTTGGATGGTAGCTGAATGTTAATTAAATTCTAATTACGTTTTGCAGATTAGCAATCAAGGTGAGCAAATTAGGGTCAACTTCAGGCTTCGATACCTGACACACTGCCAAGAGTCAGAGAAGGGAGCTTTTAAATGGAGAGCCTACCAGCATCCAAGGCTGAGATGGGCCAAGGACGAGAGATATATCCTTTACTGAGTGTGTCCAAGAGACAAAGAGGAGGACAGACTTATTCCCGAGCCCCTGCAAACTTTGGCCCTGTTCCCATTTAAAGACATCTAGTTTTCCGAACCATTACCCGTGAGAGATGGACACATGTCTAGAGGTGATATAACTGGTTAAAGGCATGTTTAACACTGTCAGAAGACGGTGGCCCAGTTTTATTGTAACTTTATCAGCGCTGACCATGATCAGTCAGTCAAGTTCAGGTGGATTTTTGTTTTTCCACTCTGTTTTTACAATTCTGTTCTCTTTTATTTTGGTTTAGTCAGGTTTTCTTCTCTCCATCTACAGTGTGCACAGAGAACTTTTATCGCACTTTGGTCCACTGTACTCTTGACATATAATCGAGAGTAATCTCATTGATGAGTGTGCAGTGCAGTTCAATAGCTCTAAGCTAATAATCCTAGCTGATGCCCAGAAATAGAAAGCGGTCCATAAAAGCTTTTCAGTGCTCTCGGACTGCATCGCAGGAATTTAAAGGACATTAGGAGTTTGGGAGAGCTTAACTTTGTTAATTGTTTTTTGTTTGTAAATTTGATGATTTTTTATTGTTTTTAAATGTTTTGCATTCAATTTATGATGCTATATAATTCATTAAGCTATTTTTGTTAATTTGGAACTAGCAACAAAATGTATTAAATTATTTTTCTTAATTTGGACCATGCAACAAAATTCATTAAATTATTATTTTTAATTTGGAGCATGCAACAAAATTCATAATTGATTATAATTATAATTATTTTTAATTTGGAGCATGCAACACAATTTATTATTATTAGTAGAAGTAGTATTTTTTATTTGGAGCATGCAACAAAATTCATAATTGATTATAATTATTATTATTTTTAATTTGGAGCATGTAACACAATTTATTATTATTAGTAGAAGTAGTATTTTTAATTTGGAGCATGCAACAAATTATTTTTATGTTATAAAAGCAAACAAAACAATAATAATAAAAATATTTGGAGCATGCAAAAATTAAATGAAGTATTTTTCTTAATTAGGTGCATGCGACGTAATTCATTAAATATTTTTTGTTTAATATGAGCGTGCAATACAATTCATTGAATTATTAATATTTGTTATTCAGAGCATGCAATATAATTTAATTTTTTTTGTAAATTGGGGCACGCAACAGTTAATTAAATATTTTTTTGTTTAGTAGTAGTATTTTTAATTTGGAGCATGCAACAAAATTCATTAAATTATTTTTATTTTATAGAAGCATACAACACAATTAATAAAAAAATATATTTGGAGCATGCAAAAATTAAATAAAATATTTTTTCTTAACTAGGTGCATGCGACGTAATTCATTGAATATGTTTTGTTTAATATGAGCATGCAATACAATTCATTGAATGATTAATATTTGTTATTCGGAGCATGCAATATAATTTCTTATGTTTTTTAATATAGAGCATGCAACAATTAAATCATTTTTTTTGTTTATTTGCAGCACTGAACATATTTTATTAAAATTGTATTTGTTTAATCAGAGCAGGCAATACATGTGCAGTTTTAAAAAGTTATGTATTTTTATATTTTCTATAAAAAAAATCTGTAGCTAATGTAATATGATGGTTGTCTTTAATGTTTAATGTAATAATACTACATGATGGAAATGAATGCTGAAATCATGACTGGTTGACTGTAAGTTTCCTTTTTCTTTTTTACCACACGGCTCCTTCCCAAATAAATAAATAATTGATTTGGGCTGACATTATTGTATTATGTGAGAAGAAAGAGAGTGCGCAGAGAAAACTAGAAGAGCATGTAGGAAAATCGATTGACAGCGTTCAGTTTACAGTTTAGTGCTCATTATAATGCAGAATGCTGCGATCGACCAATCAGAATCCAGTAGTCCTTAGCACTGTCATCAGTGATAGTACTCTAACAGTACTGTCATATACCATTATGTTTTATTAATAAACACTCTTTATTATTCTAGCAGACACAGACAAATGACGGCTCTGTCAAAGTGTTAATGATTCTGTTAATGAGATTTCATTTCCAGCAGCTAAAAGCCACATGAAAAACATATGCCACTCATCTACAGCGATGCCAGAGGTATGTTTTCACATTAGAAGATACAAGCTTTTTATAATTTGGCATAAAAAGACAAGATTTCTTATAGTTTCTTGTTAGCAAGCCATATGTTAGAAAACAACAAGTATATTTTGCTGGATGTCAGAAATCATCATTCTTGAGCAGTAGTTCAGATTCATGCTCTTGGAGTTTAAAAGTTATTAAGATCTGGTCTTAAAATACAACTAAAACTAAAAATGCATGAATAAGTTATATGCGTATATATATATATATATATATATATATATATATATATATATATATATATATATATATATATATATGTATATATATATATATAAACACTAATAAAATAGCATAAAAATTAATGTTGAGGTTATAAAATTGTATATTTTCTATAAGGGAATTTTATACTAATCTAAATTTTTAACTGACTTGAATATTTTCAATAAAAATAGTGTGTGATGAAACTGTAGTCATTAATGCCAAAATAAAGTATGAAAGCTTTAGTGCTAAAATAACTCAAATTAAAACTTTATCAAAAATATAAGCATATAAAAAACTCTGAAATTACTTCATAATAGCATGAAATAACTTTACAAATATTTACACATTTAAAAATAACTTTAAAATGTAAATGAAAACGATTAAATCTGATTCAAAACTTTAACAAAAAATATAATATTATATCAGTGATTTTAAAATGGCATTAATACTGTAATATTGCCATTAAAACCACTTATAAATACCTTTAAATAACAAAACTAATTTGATAAATAGATTTGAAATTAATAGGAAAATATTTTTATTATTAATAGAAAAATATATTTAATCAAATTCAAAATTGAAACAAAAACTAATAAAAAGCTTAAATAACACTGATATTGCCATTGAAACATAACATGTTTTCTGCTCACAGGACATTCTTAGTATTCTTGTCTGAAGAGCCCTAATAATTTAAATATGCTAATTAGTGATTGATTGCTATGAGTTTTTAATAGTAAGAATAAGAGTTTATTATATTTAAAATGCATTGTGACGAGTGCAAATTAAATAATTTGAGCTGACATTATTGTATTATGTGAGAAGAAAGAGAGTGCGCAGAGAAAACTAGAAGAGCATGAAGGAAAATCGATTGACAGCGTTCAGTTTTACAGTTTATGCTCATTATAATGCAGAATGCTGCGATCGACCAATCAGAATCCAGAATTATTGCAATTATTAAAGAATACAACACAGATGAAAATATACATAAATATAGCTATGAAAGAATGAAAAAAAAATATGAGAATAAAAATATAAAAAAGATGCATACTGTAGAATTAAATATAGTAGGAATGTGCATGAAATAGTTTTAAATATTAAGATAGACAGAAATGTTTAAGAGGCAATGTGCATATGTGCATTATACTGTAGTCTTAAATATTAAGATACACATAACTTAATAACATTTCATATATATAATTAAATAAGAAAAAAAATTACAATGTTTAAATATTAAACTGTAACTATGCTTCCACTATTCGAGCTCGCTGATTGGTTTAAAAATAAACTGCTATATATTGTTGCTGCATATGTTACAGAGCAAAAAAGGTTGGGAACCACTGCATTACCGTTTGATGTCATATGTGTCTCTGTATAAAAATGTGGATTATGCTTTTTCTACAAATACTCATGAGATCATGTTCCTGAGGAAAAATGATTGATTTTGGATCTGATAATGAGATTATGACAGAACATTTGTCAAGCTTGTCAGGCTGAATTATGGTGCTCTATATATACTTTTATTTCATTTTCTTGTACACTGGCTTAAGTCAAGCTTATAGCTCTCGAAATGAATCAAAATAACACAAAACAGCCATTGATTTGACACCATGTTCAAGTGTTTCATATATTGTGTGTGTGTGTAAGACACTCATAGATTCATAAATATTCACTTCATTGCTTAGAAAGCACAGGTTAATTGTGTAATACTGACTCATTCTCTCACTTTTTATTTTAGTTTTGAGATCTCATTTAACTGACTAAAGCTAAATCAGTGACACATTAATATCTCATAAAAAACCCTTACGGTTTAATGTTTGTTTTTTTTTTTGTTTTTTTTTTTTATAAATGCAGCTTTGGGGAGCAGAAGTGCATACAAAAATAAAAAATATATATATATATATTTTTTGACCAGTAATGTGCATATTTTTTCAACATTAGAAGATACCTACATTTATTACTAGGTGAATACATTAATACATTAACTTTTTCCCTGCCAGCATTTATGATGATTTTCACTAAAATGATATGTTCCCCAGAATTTCTTTTTTTATGAATATCTGAACATGCAAAAATATAAATAAATGAATAAAGAAAAGAGCCTCTACTTCTAAACAAAACAAAAACAAAATCTGTTTTATTCCAACTAAAGCATTTTTTTAATCGCCACGTGAATGTAGGTAAGTGTTATAAAAAATAAAATAAAAAGCAACATTTTGATCAAAAAGCAGAGAAAATCAGGCTTTTAATCAAGGCTACATCTGGATTATATTCAGTAGCATGATCAAAGCAGAGATGCAAGCTTCACACTTCCTGGATCAACATTTCACTCGTTAACATCAGGCAGTTTTTCATTTATATGCTGTTTATTGTTGATTATTGCACTGTTTTTCATATGCATACATAGTAATTGCTTGTCTTCGGCTCATTCTAGACTCCTTCAGGAGATGTGTAATAGTGTCCCGAATCTATATCAGCGAGAACGCGGAAACCTGGAAAATTCAGTGTTCGGCGGGGAAAGAGTTAATAGGAATCTGGTGCTAAAATTGCAAATTTGTCTTGAATATAGTCATGCAATGCACAATATCTCAGGCTCATATTTAGGATTCATTATCTTTTTTTCAATTATTATTTTAGGTAGAAATATGATTTAGACATGTTTTTGACAGGTTTAACCTACATATCTGTATATACAGAAGTGATGCTGTGACAACCGACCATATAAATGCAAGTCACACACACACACACGCACACAAACTCACACACACACACACACACATTTATATAACATTATAGTATTTATTAATGTTTTGCATTAGTATTAGATTTATTTATTTATTTTTTATTTAAAAATAAATCATTATAAAAATATTTACAATGTTATTGCTTCCTTGATACATTGCATCAAATAAATTCAGCCTCGGTAAGACTCCAATTTATTTATTATTATTATTATTATTTATTATTATTATTATTATTATTATTATTATTATTTTGCTGGTTGTTTATATATATTTCAGGTTAGAACATATGTAAATGTATTAATAAGTGAAATTTTAATTACAATATTAAGTTATGTATTAATATTGTTTAAATACTGATATTATTTTTGTTTTTATACTGTTAGTTTATTTTATTTTCAGTAATTTTGTTTGCTTTTATCATTTATACATATTTTTTATATTTCTATTAAACTTTCTTTTTTTCAGTCAGTTGACAAAGCAAAATGTTTAATTTTTATTTTATTATTATTTTTATATTCCTGTTTTAGTCAGGTTTTTTTTTTAAGGTTTTGGTTAAATAAAACTAAAAATAAAACAAATATTTTTTATAAAATAAAATTAAAATATTGTTTATTTTATTATAAATTTTAATTAAACTCAATTTTGTACAGTAATTTGATGTACTTATATTATATTATATGTCCTGGCAGTGAAATATAGCTTGTTTTATATTTGATTTAATTACATTAATGTTATAAATTGAGATTTTTAACTGCTACAATGTAAACTGCTGTAAAAAGTAAAAAGTGTTTGCAAACCAAATGTTACCTACTTTTCAAATGAAAAAGTGCACAATAATATACTTTTGAATGCATTATTAGTTTTGTGCATAATAATAAATGTCCTACTCCAAATGTTTAGGTCTGTGTTTTTAGAAGGGCCTTTAACAGCATTAGATGGAGCTCAGGATAGTTATAATATGCATTCGAGAGCCAATCGGGCTGCAGATCTGAGTGCCTGTGTCCAAAGATGGCAGATTTCAATTTTCTGGTTGGTTATGCTAGATTAAATTAGCGTGGTCTTGTGTGCGCTGGGGAAAATGGCAGTGGTTTGGGAGCACTGAGTCACTGCGGTGCATTTTCTTGACGCATTACTGTAGAGATGAAGCCTCGGCGTGAGGCCAGCTAACATGATAATCATCTGAATTGTTGATGGATTACGCTGCGTTCTTTCTTCACGTCTGTTTGTGTGTGCTTCTCTCTAGTCGTTTGATCGGTTCTCTGTTGTTTCTGGGTCAAGAGCCCATATTCTGATACTAACACATGCAGGAGAAACCGCAGAACCGGGCTTGTTCTCATGGCAACAGTGTGGCCGGGTTGGATTGTGTTACCGTTGACAGCGTATGGTTTCCCATGAGGCTTTGCCCTGAAAGTGGGGCAGTCCCTCCCGTCAGGCACTGCATCAAGCCAAATCCCCTCAGCTTTCGCTCGCACTGAACTCTGACGACCGGCATCCTGCGCCGCAGACGGGGTGAAGCTTTTATCTCCGAAACTGCAAACATGCACAGAAAACAATGGCTTACAGACGGATTTCGGGAGCGTTTTGAGTGTTCAGTGTGAGATAGAGACAGAGAAAACCCGGATTTAGATGCTGTGCATGCTCTTGAGATCCAACCAAAACACATGCATAACAGTAAAAGAGTACAGTTTTCATTACAGATCACTGTCTGACACAACAGATAGAGGTTAAAGATCAAATAAATCACGTATCATCTCATTTTACACCCCTGAGAAAAGTCATACATCAATCTTAAATATGAGTTACTTGTTTAATAGATTGCTGCAGAGCTTCTAAGTGAAATATAAAGTCAGTTCAGTTTCACACACACACACACACACACTGAATGATTGAAATGTTGGATTCACTTTTTCACTCAGAAAAAATAATTACAAGGAAATGGAAAATAATGCACTGAATTAAACATGAAACTTTGAAATAGAAAGACTGAAATACCTATTGCAATTTTTTAAGTGTTTTATTTAAAGTGTTATTTTAGTATCATTAAGATGCTATTATAGTTTTATTTTTACATGTTTAATGTCTACTGCATTTTTTTATTTAATATTTCATTATTATATATATATATATAATGGTCTTAGTGTAATATCCCTTGTTTTCTCTTATGTTTCCTTGAAGTATCAACTTTGGCAAAAAAAAAACAATAATAAAATGTGAAACATGAACTTCACCTTAATATTAGTTAATTTCATTTTTTTTACTATTTACATCTGAGAACAAAAGTGATGAAAAATGAACACAATGTGAACAGATCTACAAATATAAACTTATATATTCAGGAGATGCTCACTGATAGCCTCCTACATACAGACACCCGTGAAACCATTGTGCTCTATGATGATGATGATGATGATGATGATGATGATGTCACTTCCTGTCACATTCAAATGGCTCAATTACCAACGAACCTCAGCATACACCGATCATGCATCCAGCTGAGAGGACCGAACAGATGGTTCTGCTGCTTACTGGACTGGACTTATGAGTTATAAAACACCTCAGAATACAGGCCACACACAGAGTTTCACGGGGAAATAGGTGTTGATGGATAATCACACTTTACTTTGAAATCATTTACACACACATACAGAACAGCTTAGAAAGTTTGGCCAGTTCCTGGAGTCCGGAGCCAGGACTTCATCAGTCCAGAGGGAAATGAATGTGAATAAACAGAAGAAGGTGAGAGTTCGTTCCAGTCAGGGCTCAACTAATAATAGAACCTGAAGTAAAGAATAAACAGTGCATGAAGAGTTTCAGAAGAGCAACCATTGACCGATGAATCTTTGCTCTGGACTTGGCCGTTTTTAGGAGGTTTCTTGATGTTCTGATCTCTAGACTTGGGTTTCTCCTTTAATGTCTGATGGATTTTTCATCAGTTTTTTATGTGCCACAAGTGTGAATGATGCATTTGATCTAGTGGTCGACCGATATGTGTTTTTTTGACAGCCGATGCCGATATAAAGCCGATATTTAATCATTTGACAATGGATTAAAAAATAAATGTGTAAAAGAAACATGCTTATACTTTAGATTACAGTATTTTTCACAAATAAAATTTATTATAAAAACATAATAAAAAATAAAGTAAAGACTGTAACCAACAGTTCACTCAGTATTCTGGGAAGTTTGTGTGCACTGGGAATCATATTTTCCAAATAAAGCAGTGATAACCCTCATTTTACATCCAGAACACAGTGAAAATGTCATGAATATGACAGTGGACAAATGCATAAAGCTCAGTTTAATTTTAAATCATGTTAATAGTTATTAAAAGCATTCAATTAACGCAGACAAACCATCACACTGAGAACACGTGATCATGCTGGATACACACTTCACAAGATCTCACAGCTGGATTCAACTAAGTTTGCAAGGTTTGTGATATTAAATGTTCATTAGTCATTCAAAGATATGTTTTAATTATAGAAATGCATATTTGCTTAATGTTGACGGCAAACCAGAAAGTATTATAATGTTTGTCTTTTTATTACTAATAGCCTAATAGAAAAGCAATCATTATAATACTTTTTGTATACATTTATTGCTTTAAACATTCTATCTGATTATTAGACAGACTTCTATCCATATAAGACGAACTGTTAACGACGACAGTAAACAAGAGAGAGAGTGTGAGCACTGTGTGCAAAATAAAAAGTCCCACCTGGAACATGCCGGCCAAGCAGAAAAAATGATTGTCCGATGCCGATATTTGAAAAACATCTGCAAATATGGGCCGATATATCGGTCGACCACATTCTGATCATAATTCTAGAAACTTTGCAGGAAGGTTATGTTTAAAAGCAATGCAATATTGTAATGCATTACTTAAAAAAATAACCTTCATGAAAGTTTCCAGAATGATGATCAGAATGTGGTCGACCGATATATCGGCCGATATTTGCTGATGTTTTTCAAATACCGGCATCGGACAATCATTTTTTCTGCTTGGCCGGCATGATACAGGGGGGACTTTTATTTTGCATAAAAAGTAACTGTAAAACATCACTTTATGCTACGTTTTGTCAACTGGACTGGGTTTGCTTAGTTGTTTTTTATAATACAAAAACCCCAAAGTTGTAATTTTGGCAGCTGTAAAGGCCCTTTCACACCAAAAGTAAAATGAATCATTCTCTTCTTATTAAAATAACACTGGTGAAAACTTGTTAATGTCTCTATGAAAAATCTGAGCAATGCTGTTTTCCCTTTGTGTCTCATTTAGGTGTGTGGCTACAAATCAGATCTGTTAATTTTATTCCTAAAAACAGACGCAGTTCAAGATCATGGATAGAAAATAATAGTACTATTATAAAAATAAAAACACGTTTATCATTTCAAATGCTCATGTTTACAGTAGTGCATTTACAGTGTTCATCGTTTTCTGTAGGATGGTTTATTGAGTGCCTGAGGTCACTGTGTGATGAGCAGCCACTTATTCAGCGTTTGACCTTTGCCCTCGTTGCCCCTCGCCATCATTTCTTCTCTAACATGCGATCAAGATACTGTATGTCAGTCGGTTTGAAGCCGTTAGACCGTCAGCGATCCAGCTGCTCATTGAGCTGTCAGTGTGTGTTTGTAAACCTGGACAGATGAAACCTTAACTGGACTTGGCTGAAACCGCTGGTGAGCTTTGGGACGTTTAGATACGTCAGACTAATCCGCTTTGTTTTCTAAATGTCATGAAGCTGACAGAAAACATCTGTCCGGTAAAGTCACTGTGATGAAAGTCTGGCCACTGATTAGTTTGGGCTTGAACTTGTGTGGTTTCTCCACATACATAATCTATTTGATACCTTATGAAAGCCCAGGGCATGCTGGGTTTCACGAACTTTGTGTCTGTATTTGTATTCTGGCTGGGTTTGAGTTATGGTCTCATGTCTCAGAGTTTTGACTGTTGCCGTAAGCTCTGGTTTCCTGGTCAAATTCACCCACCTACACATGAACACAAACAGAGTTTACTTTGTGCATCGAGGTCATTTTGAAATAGATGTTTTCTATCCGGATGTGATGTATCTCTTCTTGTTTGCATGTAGTTTACAGATTTTTTTTCTGTTTAATACCACAACATTAATTGCATCAGATAAAGAGCATCGACTATTAAAGTCACAGTCATAATGTGCCTCATTTGCATTTGAAGATGTGTGGGTTTGCTTTGAAAAGTGGTATTTTATTATTATTCATATGATTCATATGATATGATGTTTTGAATCAGCTTTTTTTTTATATTTGCTATTTTTACTTTTAGTAAAAAGTGATTCCTGTCGTTTGTCATATTTATTTTTGTAATTTATTTTTTATTTATTCTTCAATTTATTTTAGTGTCAGTTTTAATACCCCAACTTAAACTTAATTTCCATTTTTGTTTTTTTCAGCTATTATTTATATTTAATTTCAGCTTTATTTTAATCAACAAAAAATGTATAGTTAACTAAAACTGAAACTAAAATTTAAACCTTTTAAATTTTTTTACTGTTATAAACAAATATTAATGGGCTGGGGGCAGTTTCTCCCCAAGGCAAAACTGTTCATTTAAATTTAAATTAATTTGAAATATATATTTGCTAAAAAAATTATAAGGGAATTAGGTTTAAGTTGAGGTATATATATATAAAAAATATATATATTATATATATATTATTTTTATTATTATTTATTCATCAATGTTGGGCTGCCAGCAGCATTGGGGTCTATTGACTTTCATTGTTTAGACAAAAAACAAACAAACAAAACCACAACAAAAGTCATTTTTCAAAACGTCTTATTTGTGTTTCACAGTAGAAAGAACAACACACATGTTTGAAACCATGTGTGGGTGATTAAATGATGACCAAATGATTATTTTCGGGTGAAGGATCCCTCTACGCTGCATTGCAGCTGGTTTTTGGTGTTTAGCGAGATCTTCGTGAAGATTTGCATGAAGAGGCAAAGTTTCAGCCGTCTTTACCAACATCACTGTAATTAGAGGCATTAATCACGTATCCGATTCATTCCATTAACCTGCTAATCAGAGTCATCTCCTAGATACTTATTTCTCCTTTTATACTTCATTAGCACTGTGAAGACAAACCCAACCACAACTAATGTCATCAGGTTTGGAGAAATGTAGCATTGCATCAGTGTCTCATCAATGGATGCTCTGCAGTGAATGGGTGCCGTCAGAATGTGAGCTGATAAAAACATCACAATAATCCACAGCACTCCAGTCCATCAGTGAACATCTGGAGAAGACAAATCTGTCATTAAGACGTTTTTAACTAAAAAATGAGTCTATAATCCATAATATCACTTCTTCCTGTAGTGCTGTCGATTATAGTAGTAAGGTTTGTTTTGAAAAAAAAAATAATTATAATAATATTTGGTTTGGAGAAAAAGAAATTCTATGTATATATGCAAGTATCATGAAGTCCCACGGCAAAAAGAAACAATTTGACACTTGTTTAAAAAATATTGTGAAAATCATGTCTAATTTGAATAGTTTAAAGAGTTCATATGATGGTAAATGCAGTCTTTGGGGGCCGCTCACATTGTTTAAGAACAAACACATCCTGTTTTGTTACAGGAATACTGTCTAATGTAATTCTTTCTGCATGAAGTCCCAAATCAGTTTCTGTGCGACAGCAGAAGTCGTGACGAGAAGCTTCTGTCTCCTACAGCAAAGAGACTCTCATACGCCATTCACACCATGAGACGAGAGATAAAGAGAGCCCTGTAAAACTGAAGACAGCAGCGCTCGGTTGGACATGACAGTCATTAGACTCCAGCAGGAAGAGGAAGATCCCAGCAGTCACGGAGAAAACTGAGAATGACTGACCTAGTATCTGCACAAGATCTGCTGGATGGAGACGACCAATACTTCTGTCGGGAACGAAAGAAGGCGAAAAGGCTTGCATATTAAAGCACATGAACAAATGTGTATTTAATCATCAAAAGTGCATTCAGACACGTTAACTCCAGGAGAACAAATCATTTTTAATGACACAAATGAAAAAGGTTTTGGCTTTTTCATAGACCTCGTTAAGTTTGCAATTAATCTTCATTTCAGTATCAGATGTTTCTTTTAAATTCATTTTTTAAGAAATATACACAACAAATTAGTAAATTGCTGTCATGCAACAGGACTTTAAAGGGAAAAAAATGTGATATTTTGATTTAGGAATGATCTTTGACTTTTGATTGCAGATGCAAATCTGAACCAGGGGAGTTATAGTTAACTAAAACTAAAACCACTAAAAAAAAAAATACAAATAATATAGAATAAATTAAATGTAATTACTCAAAATAAAATGCATGGTAACTGAAAAAAAAAAAAAAAAAAAAAAAAAAAAAATATATATATATATATATATATATATATATATATATATATATATATATATATATATATATATATATCATGGAGTACCAAAATAATTAAAATCAAATAAAATAACACTAATAAATAAAATTTATATATAAAAAAGAAAACAATAATAATATATTTTTTAAACTATTAAAAATAGCAAAAAAGTAACAACCTGATTAAAACTAAACAAGAAAACAAGAAATGTTGCCATGAAAAGTAGCTGAATTAAATCGATTTTGTATTTAATTTTATTTGTTATTTCAATTAACTTTTCAAAGTCGAGTAACATTTTTTTTATTGATTTAGTTTTTGAAAGCTATAAAAAAAAAAGCAATAGTATATCAGTGATCAATGAAAATAAAATTAATACTTTATTAAATATCTTTTGGTATTGTGGCAAATCTGTTTTGAGACGTTATTGAGTTCTTCCCATTGGTGTCTGAGCAAATATCTTCCTATCTCACAATTAATGGCAGATCTCTAAGACTTTACTGCATGTTAATTGATATTATGCAACCAAATATTGATTTTATTACCTTCTAATGGAAAAGAGCTTGAGAAATCACATACATCCCTTAAGTGTCACAGGACAAATATGTTTCCTGGCCGAGCTTTAATCCAGATCAGCCGGCTTCTGCCTTTACTCGCTCGCATGATGGAGGAGAACCAAAGCCTGCCTTTCTTGTCACGCTCAGAGATTTCCAGAGATGATTACAGGACAATTTTCATAGAGACGCAGAACAATCTGTTTCGGCGAGATAACAAGGTGGTGATTATGCACCTACACGCCGGAGACTTGTGTCAAAACAAATCACGGCCGAACCTGATGAATTCAGCGCTTTGGGCAGGTTGTGCTCCGGCATTGTGATCTGCTCAGCACCTGACGGGTTTTCAATCGCTAGATCAGTCCAAGACGCAGAGGAACGTCAACCTGTTGGAATTCGCACACAATTCTTTGGCTAATTACGGTTCAGTGTGTCTTTCTCTCTGTGTGTATTACATGCTAAATAAGTCATGCAATCAGTGCATTGCATTTCATTGCATTACAACAGATTATATCTCGTGCAACGTGCAAAGGTCATGGGTTTGATTCCCAAGGAATGCATGCTTTCAGGGTAATGTAAGTTGCTTGTTTAGAACAAGAGTTTGATGAGTTTTAACCTCATTTTGGACTGAAGTGCCACTAAATGTTTTGTTTTTATGGTGCACACAGTCTGATAAAAACAGGAAAAACAGTTCAGTTTTATTTAGAGATTTGAAACATGCAATTTGCTGCAGATGTTCATATTTATATGATGGAATTGTTTTATGCGTGTGTGCATGTGTGTGTGTTTGCATAGCAAGTGCCAAAACCTTTACCAAAAGCAACTTTACCTAAAGCAACTATATGCTTTGTGAAATCCCAACCAGCAGAGCTCCGGTGATGGAGCGACGTCAACAAACTCCAGGTGTGATTTATCCGGCACCGAACCCTGAGCGTTTGGGGCTTTTCTTCAGTCGAGTGTGAAACTAGCCCTTTTCTGATGCGGCCCGAGTCCCGCCGGCAGGATTTATTGCAGAACAGCGCCTGGAGCAAAGGGCTCTTATCTGCAGTCTGCTGTGTGTTATGGATGACTGTGGGAGCGCAGGTAACGCAGAGCTGATTAAAAGAGTCACACGCCGTGCTCTGATAGCCAATGATTCCCTACAATGATTCACAATAACAATCCCACAGCCGGACCCACGTTTATCGCCCAATCTCTTGACGGCTAATTTATTAGCGCTGCTTGGGCTTGGAATAAACCTCTAACCCTGAGCATGAATTAAGCTGCCCATCCTCACATGGTTTGTGCTGCGATGCTTTAAATCATGCGTGTGCTGTTTCTGTTCTAATCTAGTTTTGAAAAGAAAATGAGCCGTGTCATAGTGACTTTGAGGTTGGCTTTAATAATTGAAGGCTGCTAATTTAACATGTTAGCATTCATTTATTGCTGTTAATTATTTTATTATTCCCCCTGCTCCAATGAATGTTGTTTTAGAATATATATGTATATTTAAATCTTGAATTAGTTTTTATTTTATTGTTTTTATTTTATTATTTTATATAGTTTGAATTATTTCAAATTGAGTTTTTATTTTGTGTTTTATGTTTTATTTATTTTTTGTTTATTATTTTATTTAGTTATTTTGTATTGATTGTTTTGTTTAAATAAAATCATATTTTGCTTAAACAAAACAAAATATAAACAAGCAATAAATAAAAAAATTAAACAAAAAATTACTAAAATAAAAAAGCATAAAATATAAAAAATGAATAAAATGACAAAAAAAGATCCTTAACGACATTTCTTTTTTATTTTTGTTTATTTTTAATTATTTTACTACATCAAATAAATATAAAAAATTAATTATTTATATATATATATATATATATATATATATATATATATATATATATATATATATATATAAAGAATAATTAATAAAAATACAAAAACTTGAAGAAAAATAATAAAAAATACTGTGATTGTGATTCATTTTCTTAATATGCATATTATAAAGTTTTCATTCAATAAAGGCTTTAATTGATTAACATAAATCAGGATAAAGCTATGAAATCCTGACTAGATCCTGGGTTTCATGTGTTTTCAGTCTGTGCACATAAGGACATACAAGGACAGGCAGAATATGAACGTCTGCCTCGATATTAAAACCATCTCCTGACGTCGGCTCCGCTCAGATCTGACAGACGCCTGTAATAGAATACAGTGATGCTTCAAAGATCACCTCAGCTTCACCTCGCTCTCAACATCTGATTCAGTTCAGATCCTTCCTCACGAATCTGCTCTGAACCCCACACAGACAGAGTGATCTGAAGCAGCGTGTTCATTAACACTCACTCACACAGCTCTGCTCACGTGACACTCGATTAACGCTGGAAGCTAATAGAGTCTGACGTCTGCCACAACACTGCAGTGTTACTCTGGGTGTCTAGTTCAGATACCATTCAATTCCAATTGATCTTAAGTGACAATAAAGACATTTATAATGTCACAAAAGTTTCAGTGTTTTGTCATCATATTATTCTGATTTCTGAAGATGATGTGACACTGAAGACTGGAGGAATGATGCTGAAAATACAGCGGAGCATCACAGAAATAAATTACACTTTAACACAGATTCACACTGAAAACAGCTGTTTTAAATTATGATATTTTTTCTGTTTATATTACAATTACTGTTATTATTATTAGTTTTTACTGTATTTTTTATCAAATAAATACAGCCTTGGTGAGCAGATGAAACTTGTTTCCAGCACAGGAAATTATGTGTGTGTGTGTGTGTGTGTGTATTAAGCTTTTTATACTTTTTTCCTGCAATTCTGTGTTTGCCTTTGAGAAAAAAAAAAAAAAAGTCAGAATTGTGAGGTAAAACATTGCACTTGCTGTTTTTTTTTATTCTGTAAAAAAAAAGAATGTAAGATATAAACTGGAAATTTTGAGAAGAAAAGTCCAAATTATGAGATATATACTCATAAAGAGAAATAAAATTATGAGATAAGTCACTGTTACCTTTTTATTTTTTATTCAGTGGCTGAATTTTTTTTTTATTTTTATTTATTTATTTATGGCTATGCTTTCCATTGAGATGTTTTTGAAAGAAAACCTCTAGGGAAAGCAGTTTATGCCATAAAAAAAAGAAAATAAAAGATATATATATTTCTTTTTTCTTTTTTTTATGGCATAAACTGCTTTCCCTAGAGGTTTTCTTTCAAAAACATTTTCAAAAACGTACCGTGAACTATTTTAACACTTTTAAAAGTTCTTCATATCATGACTTACTCATAGAACCAGTACAAGCTGCATTGAAGCTAATCAGATGATGAGATTTATTTGTGCAATCAGAACAATATTGCAGCAGTGCATTCTGGGACTGGCTCACACCTCCTCTGGAGTCAAGTAGCGTATCGTGACACAATAAAGCTAGATTGCTCCAACTATATTCAGCCAATCCAATATCCACTGTCAGATTACATCCGTTTAGTTTAGACTCACAGCTCATTTCTAGTTTTGGGATGTTATTTGTTAGTTTGAAGTGTGTTTACACCAACTAAAAAAAGAAAAAAAGAGCAGCAGATCAAATGAGCCGTTTTAGAAGCGTTAACCATGAGATCGCTGAAGAATTAAATCGTTTAACATCCACGGCCACAGTGAAAGTGACAGGAGGAACATGTAGCTTTAAAACATCAGCCTGAACGAGATCCTAGCAAGTTATTTATAATATTAGCACTTTAACCTTCAACATTAATAGAACTTTACATTCAAATAATGTAACATTTTGACTTAATTTCAAACATATAAAAATCTTAATATATATATATATATTTTTTATGTACAAATATTCCAGCTGGAATATTTCTGAATAAATGACCAGTTTTCAAAACCAAAGTAGAACCTGGATTAAATTCACATCTATCCCTCCATATTGTAATATTCTGATAAACTACATTTATTTAATTAAAAATACAGTAAAACATTTTTTTAAATTATATTATTACAGTTTAAAATAACAGTTTTCTGTGTGAATCTGTGTTAAAGTGTTATTTATTTCTGTGATGCATCCTCCAGTCTTCAGTGTCACATGATCTTCAGAAATCAGAATAATATGATGATTTACTGCTCAAGAAACATTTCTGATTATTATTATGTGTTGAACACAGTTGTGCTGCACAATATTTTTCTTCCAAACATATAACTACAATATATTTACTCCAAATGTTCACTCTCTGTCTCTCTGTTTTGATTGTGGACTGAAACAGTGTGTGTTGCAGTATGTGTGTCACACACACACACAAACACATACACACACACACACACACACACACACACAGAGCCGCTTCCTCAGTATTCCTCTTACATCAGCACAAAGCCTTTTTAACAGAGAGACAGAGAGAGACAGGCAGGAGAAAATGAGCGCGGAGAGACACGGAGAGAGAGAGAGAGAGAGAGAGAGAGAGGAAGGTCTAAGTGAACACATCTAATGTCCAGTTAATGTTTGATGTGTTAAATTCTGAAAGACAGAGTGAGAGAGAAAGAGAGAGAGAGAGAGAGAGAGAGAGAGAGAGAGAGAGAGAGGTTCTTCATTTTCTCCTGGTTAAATATGTACTGCAGTGAAAGTGCTGAATGCAGACTGTGAGTAAAAATAGACCACCATGCAACACTACAGTAACAGATCCATGAAGCTGACGCAGTTTCCACACTAACACAGCCATCTATCTATCTATCTATCTATCTATCTATCTATCTATCTATCTATCTATCTATCTATCTATCTATCTATCTATCTATCTATCTATCTATCTATCTATCCATCTCTCCATCCATCCATCCATCTCTCCATCCATCCATCTATCCATCCATCTCTCCATCCATCCATCCATCCATCCATCTCTCCATCCATCTATATGTCTCTACATCCATCCATCCATCCATCTATGTCTCTCCATCCATCCATCTATCCATCCATCTCTCCATCCATCTATATGTCTCTCCATCTCTCCATCCATCCATCCATCCATCCAACTTTTCATCCATCCATCCATCCCTCCATCTCTCCATCCATCCATCCCTCCATCTCTCCATCCATCCATCTCTCCATCTCTCCATCCATCCATCCATCCCTCCATCTCTCCATCCATCCATCATCCCTCCATCTCTCCATCCTTCCATCCATCTCTCCATCTCTCCATCCATCCATCCCTCCATCTCTCCATCCATCCATCCATCCCTCCATCTCTCCATCCATCCATCCCTCCATCTCTCCATCCATCCATCTCTCCATCTCTCCATCCATCCATCCATCCCTCCATCTCTCCATCCATCCATCATCCCTCCATCTCTCCATCCTTCCATCCATCTCTCCATCTCTCCATCCATCCATCCATCCATCTCTCCATCTCTCCATCCATCCATCCATCTCTCCATCCATCCCTCCATCTCTCCATCTCTCCATCCATCCATCCATCCATGCAGCTCTGACGGGCGAGTGGTCAGCTCTTCATCACAGGGCAGATACACTTGATGTTTGTTTGAAGAATGAATCTGTAAGGGGTCGCCGCTCTTTGACAGAGGTCACACTCCATGAGCTGTCACACACACAGGGCCGTGACTCTGGCCTGGAGCTACTGTGGCATGCTGGGAAAAATCATATGTCACATTCTAGCTTCAGTGAAGGCCACGGTGCATCCACCTGCAGACACACACACACACACACACACCGTTCTAATTATCAGAGCTCTCTGACAGTTTAAGCAAGTGACTCAGCATGCCATTATATGCGAACACAGGGAAAAGAAAGAAAGAAAACTCTTCATCCTGTTTCATTATTCTTCATATTTTATGATTCATGTGAAGGATGTAACAATGAAAAACAAACTCTTTGAGCTGGTTATTTATTACATTTTTTATTTTTATTTTAACCGAATGACAGGCTTGCAAAAAAGATTTCTTTAATGACTCGATCGTTTCTCCGAGATGGCAATAAGATTAAATGGAGTGCAAATGAAAACTGTACTCTACATATCAGATGTTTCTCCTTTAGAGTTTCAGCAGCAATCTCAATAATATCTCAAACTGTGCTCAGATTTTGCCAGCATAGCAACCCACAGGAAAGACAATTGCAATCTCTTTAATATCTCAATTGTCATTCCAAAGTCCTACTGAGGTTAAATAATAATAATAATAATACATTACACTTTTAAGTGCATTTTAAGGCACTCAAGGACAACGTACATTAAAGACAGTGAGAAAATGTTAAATTATTCAAAGATCTAATATCACAGCTGCTCTGCATTTATTTATTGTTTATCTCTATACCCAATTACTGACTAATTTCTTTCCTTTTTTTCACCTAATTCTCCAGAAAAGTATTAAAAGAAACATTTGAGACAAATTTTATACTTAACAAATAGAAAACAAATGTGAAAGAGTGGGTACACTATTGCTCGCAAAACATTTAATGAGCTTGCGGTGAAGAGCATGTAGTCCAAACCCTCACACCTGTTTTGAGGAGCCTATTTGATGTTTTCTGGATTAATTTTTGATTGTGCATCTGTTTTTTCTTCTTAGTATTACTATTTTGTTTATTTGAAAATGCATGCATTATATGATTGTTTGAAGGTTGATACTCAAGCCTAAGTGAAGTAAGAACTCCATTATGTCTTCTGTTCTCTGAAAAGAGCAATCACTGAGCATCAACCTCTTCCTCTGGGAGAGACTGAGAGAGCATCTGTGAACATGGAGGGAAACAAAGAGCATGGCTGTCTTGGATTCTTGATTAGGTGGTGTGTGTGTGTGTGTGTGTGTGTGTGTTTGTCCATTGGCAGAGCATCTAAATGGCCGCAGAACTGTTCTGCTCTCTGTAGCGTCTGTCGTGGCAAAGTGCCTTGTCTGTATATCACCATTTCCTGCTCCAGAAGGGAAGTAACAGCATACACCCACTGTCAGCAAGCGTTTCGTCTGAGTAATACAATGACTCATCGACACATCCAGCCTAAAGGCATTCCAGCTCTGGAAACACTCCACAAGCAGCCAATACTTGAAATCATCCAATGGGAATAGTTGGAAAACCATCCAAGAGAATAATTGGGAAAACACTATTGGGTATAGCTGGATAACTGCTTTGGGGGGATCTGGCAGAAGGGAGGGCTCTCATCATTTGAATGCATGTGTCATCACTTTAACCTTTGGCTGTTGTGCTTGTTATCCAACACTGTTGTCTGCCAGCGCTATGGACCAACCCCAGGAAGGGTTATTTCCTGTGGCTCCTGAATAGCGAGAGTCAGATAGCTAACTGTGCATGCTGTTTGGGTAATATTAACCACAAACCCTTTGTTTGTGACTGTTAATGTTATCTTTTGACTTTAGAGAAATTAGAAATGCATTGTTATGGCGGCATTTAAATATATGCATTGCTGAGCAAAAAAGATTTCTAAGTTTATTAATTTAAGCTGCGTTTCCACCGCTGGAACTTTACCCAGGAATTAGGGACTTTGGCCTGGTGCTCTGTGTGCTTCCACCGCAGGAACCAGGAACTAAATAAAGTTCCGGGTAAAAAAATGTCCCTCAGAAAGTCCCTGCTGGCGAGGTGGTACTTTTTCAGAGTTCCAGAACTTTCGGGGGCGTGGCTTGCACGCTAAACATCCTGATTGGTTGAGTTTACACAGCATTGTGATTTCAACCACCATTTATTCAGATCATTTTCAAAATATTACTGTAATTGTGCCATGAAACGTCATTTTAAAAGTAGTTCAGTCGAGAATGTAGTTGTTTAAAACTCAAATCTGCGGTTTATTTATAAAGATAGCGCCTATTTAAAAATGTGTCTCGCCGATTTCTGAAACGTGAGCTCCACGCGATCAGCGAGAGCTCAGTGATCATGCATCCTCGCCTTGGCTAGACCTTCTGATATGTGCCGCTGGCTTTGAGGTCTTTAGTGGTTAAACATAAAATATAATTTGTTTTTGGGTAAATTCAACAGGTAATCTTTGATCTGTATTCAATTTATCTATATGTTAAAATGAAAATAAAAAGAAGCAATTGATATAATATTTAGTTTCATTGTAATGGCTGTATATATACACATTTCCCTGAACTAAGTACATTTCTGCGGAAGTGGTATTTGATATCCTATTTAGTTTTATTGTAAATATACAGTGAGGAAAATTGCAGTAGTTAAAGAATCATGACTGGGCAAAAAACATAAAAAGTTAAAGAATCCTGATGTAAGCAAAAGGATAAGGAAAAATGGGGTTAAGGGAACATTACAGAAGCAAAAGCGGGTAAAAGAGTCGAAGGGGTTAAATAATTATGATCGAAAAAAAAAAGTGGTTTAAAGAACCAGATTTCAAGAAAAAGGGGAAAGAATTAAAGAATTATGACGGAAGCAAATATTAGGTTATAAGAATCAAAAGGGTTAAAGAAATATAATGGAAGTGAAAAAAATGGGTTAAGGAATTATGACAAGCAAAAAATAGGTTATAGAATCACAACAGAAGCAAAAAAGGGGCTTAAGAAATTTTGACGGAAGAAAGGGGGATTAAAGAATAAAAGGGAATAAAAAAATAATGATGAACAAAAATAAGGGGTTAAAAAACATTATGGAAGCAAAGAAGGGGTTAAAGAATCATGACATATGCAAAAAAAACAGACATTAAACAATCAGTATTGAAGCAAAAATAAATGGCCAAAAAAGAGATGAATAGAGATCATAAAATAAGAATAAAAGGGGTTAAAGAATCTTAATAGAATCAAAAAGGGGGTTAAAAATCATGAGCATAAGTCAATTAGGATTGATGCAGCAAAACAATATTCTCCCATCATTCTCTTTGGCAGTACAAGATAGATAAGATACACAGATAAACCATCATTCACTCACCTAATGCCCATCGTATGCGCTTCATTTTGTCATACTAGTGCTATAATAAAAACTTCCTATCGGGAATTGAAAATGGTCAAATGAAAAATGAAATCGCCCAATTTGTCAGTTTTTTTCAGTCTAAAATGACTTCAGTCATAATAGCGCCTCATGAATTTTGTACATCAGAACGTCCCGGGAGGACTTGAATGAGTTCTTATTATCGCCCCCGTGAGCTAACACCCGCATCTCGAGTCTGACATCATCAGTGCTCTGCCAACATCGTGCATGGTTTATAATAGATAACTGTTCTTACTGAATTGAAGATTGTTTGCATATTCAGTTGCAT
Organism: Carassius auratus; assembly: GCF_003368295.1. Taxonomy (NCBI): domain Eukaryota; kingdom Metazoa; phylum Chordata; class Actinopteri; order Cypriniformes; family Cyprinidae; genus Carassius; species Carassius auratus. The sequence continues at coordinate 19,182,975 of NC_039282.1, forward strand.
GGTCATAATTCTGTATGGCATCACAACCTTTCTAGACTGAGTTTTGAAAGTAAATTGTCACTCATTGGTTGACATGACAACCCATTGATTGACAGACACTGTCATTATGAGAAACAGACCACCATCTGTTCTCCTCTGAGTATTTCTAAATGCCTCGATATCTTAATTAGCACCTACTGGCTGCAAATCATCAAAATTGTTTTAATTAAAAAATAAATAAATAAAAGAATGGAATAAACAGTTTAAATTGAAAGACAGGAACATTGGGCAAGTATCTCAAGGAGAGAATACAATTCAAGTAAATAAATAAAGTAAAGAGAAGTATTAAAACACCCTTTTTTCCCAGTGAGATTTTCTGTAATAGTTAGCATATAATTACTTGCTAGCATGTGTTGCATTGTTATTGTTTTGATGTTGAATGGATATGAGTTGGAAGTTCTAACCATGAAAATATATATATAAATATATTATATTAAATCAGTTTACTGCAGCTCTGATAGTATTTTATCCACAGATTTTTATTATCGATTTAAAGAGTCAGTTCTGTTTCAAGCATTAGCTTTGTGTTAGATGTTTTCCTAAAATACTTTATTGAGAAAATTATGAAAAAACAGACAAATGAGTCAGTAGTTGGCATTGCTTACTTCCTCTGGTATCTTGGCAGTCTTGAGCACAGTTTGAGAAATAATTGAGATATCTATTATTGAGACTAATTAGCATGCTGACATTGTGGTTTTTAGAACAGAACAACAAAGGGCAGAGTAAATGTAAATGCTGCTGTCAATATTACTAATGTTTGGCATTCAGTACTGTGAAGATTTGTGAGTTGATGTTCACTGAAGTCTGACCTTTTCTTTATCTGTCTTCAAAATGGGATTTATAGAAATATTTGAATGCTGTTTATTACTGCATATCCAGTAGGGTGCATTTATCCCTTTTACACAAAAAGTAGTTAAAGTATCATGAATTACATAAAAAGAAGTGGTTAAAGAATCCTGATAGAAGCAAAAAGGGGTTAAAGAATCATAACAAAAGCAAAAAGGGGTTAACAAAATTTTATAAAAGAATCCTGATAAGAGCAAAACGGGGGTTAAAGTATCGTAATGAAAACAAAAAGGAGTTAAAGAATCATGAAGAAAAAAAAGTGGTTAAAAATCATGACAGAATTTTTTTTTCATTAAAGAATCCTGATAGAAACAAAACAGGGGTTAACAAATCATAACATAAACAAAAAGGGGTTAAAAATCATAACAAAATCAAGAAGGGGTTAAAGAATTGTGACAGAAAATTACCTCATAATGAATTCTGATAGAAGTAAAAATGGGTTAAAGGATTATAACGGAAACAAAAAGGTTAAAGAATCAAAAACGAGGAAACTTCGCTGTGAGGAAAAAGGGGTTAAAGAATCAAGATTTTTTTTTTTCATTAAAGAATCCTGATAGAAGCAAAACAGGGGTTAAAGAATCATAACAAAAGCAAAAAGGGGTTAACAAAATTTTATAAAAGAATCCTGACGGGAGCAAAACGGGGGTTAAAGTATCGTAACGGAAACAAAAAGAGGTTAATGAATCATGAAGGAAAGAAAAACGTTGACAGAAAATCATGACAGAATTTTTTTTTTTCATTAAAGAATCTTGATAGAAACAAAACAGGGGTTAACAAATCATAACATAAACAAAAAGGGGTTAAAATCATAACAAAATCAAGAAGGGGTTAAAGAATTGTGACAGAAAAATGTTATTAAAGAATCCTGATATAAGCAAAACAGGGGTTAACAAGTCATAATGTAAACAAAAAAGGAGTTAAAAAATCATAACAAAAGCAAAAAGAGGTTAACAAAAAGTGGGGTAAAAAATCATAAAGGAAGGGTAAAAGTGGTTGAAGAATCATGACAGATTTTTCTTTTTTTATTAAAGAATCCAGATAGAAGCAAAACAGGGGTTAAACAATCATAACGAAAACGAAAAGGCGTTAAAGAGTCATGAAGGAAAGAAAAAAGTGGTTAAAAATTCATGACCAAATTTATTTTTCATTAAAGATTTCTGATAGAAGCAAAACAGGGGTTAACAAATCATAAAATAAATAAAAAGGGGTTAAAAAAAATCATAACAAAAGCAAAAAGGGGGTTAACAAAAAGTGGGTTAAAGAATCATGAAGGAAGGGAAAAAGTAGTTTAAAAATTGTGACAAAAAATGTATTAAAGAATCCTGATAGAAGCAAAACAGGGGTTAAATAATCATAACTTAAACAAAAATGTTATTAAAGAATCATGAAGGAAAGAAAAAGTGGTTAAAAAATTGTGACAGAATTTAGGGGGTAACAAATCATAGCATATGCAAAAAGGGTTTAACATAAAGTGGGTTAAAGAATCATGAAGGAAGGGAAAAAGTGGTTAAATCATGCTGGGAAAAAAGCACACAAATTCATAACAGCAGACCAAATACATCTTTTAGTGAGATCTATTTAATATACAGCCCAAGTCTCAGAGGGACAGAGACTCTTAAAGAGTCTCACTCAGAAATTATTTATGTTTACTGGGGTGATGCTGAATATTTTAAGCCGTAAAGTGCACATTAAAAGTTTGTAATATCCAATCAAATGTAATTAGAGTGACTTACAGCAAGATTTTAGAAGAGACTTTGAAACTTGGGCTCAAGCTGCATGCAGTATCTGTCTCACCCAGTGTTATTTTAGCATTGAAACACTATTTTAAAATAGTAATTATTTTCATATTTTCTATATTGTAATTTTTTATTACATGTCTATCTTTTATACTGGCAGATTTAAGGAGGGAGATATATATATATATATATATATATATATATATATATATATATAGGTATCTATAGAGCGTTGGCAAGAACTATGAATTATGAATCTATGAATTATAGAATACAGAAATTAACAGCAATTATTATAGATAACAACATCTACAACTAAACCCTGCCATCTGCACACTTCATGACTCTCATTACACCATCATTATGAAAACTGCAATAAAATGATTAACATTGGAGAACAGGAAATTATTGCATATCCATGGAGAAAGAGCGAATTAATTACGCAGATTGTAACACAAGACTGAAGCCAAGCCAATCTTTTGTTGATGTTTTCATCTTTAAAAAAGGAAAGACATTTTTTAACATAGTACGAGACTAAAAACACATGATTTCATGCATGAGACATTATCTGGAGAAGTCAGAAAAGCCATAGATGACACGCTCATGAAAATATTTTTTTTAGTCCATCTATCAGCTCCCAGAGTCCTACCTTTGATATGTTGATATTGCATTTAACTTTACCTTCATGCAGGACGCACAGAGTCTAGCATATCATGAAATGAGTTTAATCTGTATTCAGCCTGCAGCAGAAGCATGAAAGCAGGCTGGGATCAGATGATTGTTTTCGTCAGGCTGCAGATTTCACGTCACCAGGAGCTAATGGAGAACCCCAGGCATGATAGATCATCTTGTTCAGCATTGTTTATAAATTAGAGATGAATTAACGATGCTGGATTTTGTTTTTTAAGAGGCAGAGTTATTCAGGATGCTTGTTTGTTCTTCAGCTCGTCGATGGTTAATTGAACACACACAGCTCTCTCATTAATGCTGTGCATGCTAGCCTGAATCGCACCAGCAATCAACAGCATTTATTAACCAGCAGCAGAAGCATATTTTCACGTTGTTTGCCAGTTCTGTACAAACTTTAGCACAGAAGTGGACGTGTAGAGCGTGATTAGTGTGTGATGCTCACCAGAGCTGCTCAAACAAAGCGCACATTTTTATTCTGTGTGATTTTTGTGTTTTTGCATAATGCAGTGTTTACTTTTTTTTATGTGGTAGCCAGAATCAGTGTATTATTTCTATACTGTTATTATTACTGTTATAATATTTAGAATTTTTTTTTATTCTCCGTTTTTATTTAAAAAATATTTTTAGTTCAGTGTAACTTTAAACTTAGGTTTTAGTTTTATGTACTATTTCAGTATATAGTAATATTTTTAGCATTTAAATTTGTATATATTTTTAGCTTTCATTTTAGTATTTATTTTCTTAACTAATTTGATTAGTTTTTGTTTTAAACAATTTCTATGTAACTAGTTTTACATTTTATTTTATTTAGCTGCTATTGTAGTATTTAGTAATAATAAATTAATTACTAAACTTTGAATCGGCTCTTCATTTTATACTTTTAGCTTTCGTTTTAAGTAGATTTTTAGTAAAGTTAGTTGTTTAATCAAAGTTTTTGTTCTTTTTTACATTTCATTAAAGCTTTAATTTAAAGTTTTACTTTTATTTCTATAATACCATAGTATTTATGAATTATCTTTAATTTTTTATGTTAGTTTTAGTATTTTTATGTGCTTTTTATTAATACTTTTATAAAATAACTTTTTTTTTTCAGTTATTTGCCTAAACAATATTTCTAATATTATTTTATTTTATTTATTTATTTATTTATTGAGCATTATTTTTTATTTTTTAACTTATTGCTTTATTTAATTTTATTTATTGCAAATACCAAAAAAGCGGTTTTAAATGATTTGTATTTATCGTACAGTACGCTGGTATTTTCCTGTGAATCAATCAAAGCTCATTTTGCTGCACTGATGATGATTTAGTGGCTTATTTCCAGCTGTAATGGTGCAGTGGACGTCTATTTGAATAGTTTGACACGATGGTGTGCTCTGTGCTGCTATCACATAACATTTGGAGTATTTCTGAGTGAGAAATGAGAAATGAAAGTGAACCACACCTCAGATACACCTAATCACTCGATTCTGCAGTTTAATTCAACAGAAACACTACTTTTTAAACATTTCTGAAGCAAAAACTCCCAAGCCCTATGAAGGTTTTTTTTTTATTATTATTATTATTTTTTTTATAGCATTTTAATTTTGAGTCAACTATCACTTCAACAGTTGAAACCTGACAGAATCATCGCAGCTGTCCTTTTTCACTTAGGCCATCCTTAAAAATATTTTGGTTTGCAGTAAGGTCTATATTTTTTCTTTCACGTTTTAATGTAAAAAAAATAAATAAAAAAAAGTAAAATTTTGGTGATGGTGATTACGTAGGTATGAATTTAAACAAATTAGCATACCGTGACGTCACTGACTGGGTCTTCAACCCGTGCCTTCTGGCGCATCATTGCAAACCTCATTTTGATTCAGGCTATATCTTTGTCAAAAACATGTTTATTGCATGAATTTCAGGTGAGAATTAAAAAAATTAGGTACTGTTATACTGTTTTACTTGCATCCACCGCTACGTGTCAATGTAACCTACAAATGAGAGACCGTTTACTTTGCTTTCTTGGGTTTTTTCATTTTAGATACAACAGGCAGGACGAATGTAAAGATTCAATATATTGGTAAAGACCAATATTTCTGATGATTTATTGGCGTTAAGTTACGTGCACAATGACAAACAGGAGTGCAACATTCTCGAAAAACAATAAGCAGAGTTGACTGCCATAATGCAAAACATTTACTGCATGCTTCAACATGGCTGTGTTTACGATTAGAAATGTCAACAACAACAACAACAAAAAAATCACATACGGCGATTCTAGCCCGTGCATGAGACTGTATGAATACTGATAGAATTCAAATTTCTGTTGTTAAAAAAGAAACATTGTGCAGAAGTATTATTTTCTGTTATGCGTGTGTGTCCGAAGCTGCAGTTGCTGTGTTCAAAAAAAAAAAAAAAAAAGCTGGACGCGCTCCGAGAGATGGTCAATTTTCGTTTTCGAAACCTGTGTTGGTTGGTCCAATCGATTCGTGCAATAGATTTTCGAACATAAAGTGACAGTCGACACGGTCACGGTTTTAGACTAGACGGGAGAAGGGATGGGAAACGATCTGGGCACAGTTTTTCCAGAACTTCGTGCCAAGTTAAAGCGGTGGCCATAATGTGACATCCGTGTAAACATAGATGACGTCACGGTATTTATTTACTTCTTTAAGAAAGAACGTAGCATTCGTTTGTATGTAGGCCTAGGCAATTTATATATTTACAATACTTACTAAAATATAATGAATAATATGTTATTGCTTTTGTATTAGTTGTTTGAAGTGTAAAAAATTCAGTCTTAACGCAAATTTACAATCCGCAAATCGGTTCTAAATTGACAGGGTCAGTTGGGTTACGGCAAAAAAGAATATCTTTAAGGATGGCATTATTAAAGTGTCGTTAGTATAAAGGCTGATTTGGCAGTGGTTACTGGATTCTCTTTCCTGTGCTGCTGATCGTACAACCAAAAAACAAGTTGTCATATCAACGCAAGGTCACTAATGCATCATATAATTTGAGATTAAAATTTTAAGATTTTCTGAACTCGGAGACAGAAATAGCTAATCGAGACGAAAATACTTGATTCAGTTCTGTAACTACAGAAATCCATTTTTCGTTCTCATCTTCGGATCTTGTTCCATTTATTATATTTCTGTGATGCTTCTTTTTTTGCAACTGAACTCCTCTAATCTTTCTCTTAACTCAGTACTTCACCAGAATCAAAGTAATTCTCTTTTTTCATATCATAGGTACTCGTTTTCCTCAAGTTTTAGAAGGCTTTTCTTTGAGGCCGTTTATTTTGATTAGACTGGGATTGGGTTCTCTGTTCTCAGTCCAGCATTTCTCTCTGTATATATTTCAGCAATCACGTGTTGCCAGGGTCAAAGGGTGTTGCTAGGTCACTCTGAGGGGTTTCTAGGGTGTTGCTATGGTGATCTGAGGGTTTGCTAGGTTATTAACAGTTATGAGTAGCTTACTGAAGATGAATAGTTTCAGGGGAACGATCATTAGCATTAGTAATAGTAATGATTAGCTAACAATAAGCACTAGTTTGTTTCTAAAGGCAGTGGGGTTTCATCAGATGCTCATTGATGTCTGGTTTCAGATGACTGGATATCCAGCAGAGCATTGTTCCCGTACAGCCTGTTATCTCTGCAACCTCCCACAACTCTCTGTGGATTTCCCAGCATGCCCTCTGCCTGATGTAATAATTTTTCTGGGCTCTGCTGGGAGCTCAGGGTCGTAGCTATGGTCTCTCTCTGTCTAATAGATGAGAGACACTAATAGACAAACACAGACAGAGCTCAGTCTTTGCAGTTATATAATATATATATTGTTATATACAGTGTTCTTGTAGCTCAATTGGTAGAGCATCAAGCGCAAGGTTGTGGGTTTGATTCCCTGGGAACACATGATAGGTAAAAATTGATAGCCTGAATGCACTGTAAGTCACTTTGGATAAAAGCGTCTGCTAAATGCATAAATTTAATTACATTTTTTATTTAATATTGCCTTTTTATTTTACAGTACAATAGTATTATTGCAAAAATATATATAATAATAAAATTAAATAAATGTAAGTTAAATAAATGTAAATTATAATAACATTATTTTGATGATGATAATTAATATTATTATTAGCCATTAAATGCATCCTAAGCAGACCTGCACAAGTTTGTTCATGCAGCTCATGAATTGATGGTTTGGTGAGGATGTGGTGCAGGATTTTTTTGTTTTTATTGCTCTCTATTGATGCCTCATGATCCATTTGTCCGGTCTGGATGAATAATCAGAAGCTGCTGTACTTCACTGTTTCCCCTCCTTTGTCTCCTTTTTAATTTGCACTTGAATGATGATGGATATGAGGCTTTTAATTTGGGAGGGCCAGCGGCGGGGCAGCAGTGTATGAGCAGGGCAGGGGAAGGAAATGCGTTCAGCTGAGGTGAGATGAAATTCATAAATTAATTCAGGTTTGCCAGGCCTGACGGTCTTTATATGGAGTTGACCGCAGCTCCAGACTGGAAGCCCTGATCCTTTTTTTACTGCCCATTTAGCCAATTATTTTTCTTTTATTCATTTGAAAGTGTCAAACAGGGACAGTTTGTCTTTTGCCGGAGGTCATAATGGTGATAAATCAGGGTTTGGTCTCAGTAGCTCGCACAGAAGATATTAAATATTAAATCTTGTGCTGAGATCCATAGCCATATGGACATCACAGCTGGACCTGGAGCTTTTATCAGAGATAAAGACTCTTATTGTAAATATCGAGTAGAGGTCAACCGATATATCGGGCCGATATTTGTCATTTTTTTTATATATCAGCATCGGCCGATATCCGTGTTTAGTAGTGCGATTTAAAGTCAGGCACGTGGGCGGGCAGCCCCGTGTTATTGGTGCAGTGGCAAGTGCTGCTGCCGCATGTGAAGGACCCCAAGCCAAAACTTTTGGAAGATTCAACAACAGTCCTGGGAGATAAAGCTCTTCTTAAAATGGTTTCGTGGTGCTCGTTGTTGTATTTTAAAATGTAATTGTAATGTTTTCAAATGACACTTAGTATTAAAAATAAAATTATCCCAAACGTAACTGTGGCACTTGTGGCTGTGCTATCTATCTATCTATCTATCTATCTATCTATCTATCTATCTATCTATCTATCTATCTATATATATATACCTGTTTTATATATTTAATACTTTAATACAGTTTATTGATTTGTTTGGTTAACTTTGGATGCATTTTTTATTTTAATACCGTGCAGTGCACAGAATTAAGATTCGAGAGATGGTTCCAGTCGGTGCTCAATAAATGATGTTAAGTATAGAAATGTTGTGCATCCACTTATTATTAGTGTGACATTTTAGCATGCAAATGAAGGGGAAAACTTTAAGATATCGGCCCTAAAAAAAAAAAAAAAAAAAAAAAATATATATATATATAATTATTTGTTTATTTTACTGTAATTGTAACAAATAGTAATAAATACATATTTGTATTATTTTATTATTTGTTTCATGTCAAGGTTCTTTAAAAAGAATATGAACTTGCCTTTGTTGGTGGCAGCTGGTTAATATGCCAGTATCATATCATCTGTAAGCAGGAGAGGACGGCTGGTAATTACTGTGACGGTCAGCGGTCATCAGAGCTCTGTGAAAGACACGAGACGCTTGATGCATGGAAAGAATGATCTCTAACCATCTTTCAATCATTTTGAATCATCTTTCATCAGCACCAGATGAACACAATCCGGCTTGATCTCGTGCTTGTGATGCTACTGTGCTTTCAAAAGCAGAATAAGACTTTGTGAATTACCAGGAGATATACAGTGAAAGGGGTTGGAGATTTATCCTGTCAAACATCCAAAAAGACTTCATTCAAAATTTTATATTCAAGGTATTTTGGGTTATTGTTGGCGACAAGCTTGTATATTTCCTGTCCGGTAAATGAACCCAAAGGAAAAACAGTCTGTAATGAACAAAGCCAGCCGAGCTGAACTTCTCCAGACCTTCAGCAGATGCACTCTTTTGCGTTTCATTCAGGACGAGGGTACTTACAATCCCCCAGCCATCAGAAAACAATTTCCATCTGTGTCTGAACAACTTCCCAGAATGCAATGCATGAAGCCATAAAAATTTAATGTACAAACACATTCAAAAGTTTGGGGTCAGTAAGATATGTAATGTTATTGCTCACCATTGCATTTATTTAATAAAAATACAATAAAAATACTGAAATATTATTTAATGTGAGGAGGAATCGAATAGGACAAACGGCTTAACGTGTCGTGAAATCTTGTAACTTTCAGAACTCAAACATCCTCTGCTGTTCAAGATTGAACGAGGGATAAAATAAAGGCTTTTGGGAAGTCTGACACTGTGAAAGAAAGCATGCTTCGTGGAGGTGCCAGATCACGTCAGTGAGAGCTGCTTGTGAGGCGTTTATCCCAGATTCACCGCTTTATATAAATAGTGGAGTTATGATGCAGAACTGTTGGGTTTGTGAGGTAAGAAGCTGTTTATGAACTTTTTAGTCAAACTCCTTCCAAACTTTCATACAGACCCCCGTTTGACTGTTGAATCAGTCCCAGAAATGCTTAAATAATATTTGATGGCATTTGCATTCAGTCCTGAGAGGTGAAGCAGCACCAGAACGGCTCGAGAGGTTTAAGAGAGGCTGGAAAATAGACTGTAAATAGGACATAATGACTGTTTGGGGTGCAAGGATATGCATGATTTTAAATGGCAAATATTAAATTTTATTGTAATATATTTTCCCCCTTAAATGGTTATTAAAAGTAATTTTTAATGACTTTTTTACAATTATTTTTGTTAATTTTAATTAATAAATACAGTAAATGGCAAAATAAATGGGTAAATAAAAATATAAAATAAATAAAAAATAAAGTAATTATATAATATTATTTATAATAACAGACCCTTTATTATAATAAAAATAATATATGCACATTTAATTTTAAAAACCATTTAATAAAATACTATTAATTAACCAATTAATATACTCATCAATACCACTTAAAACAGATATGCATGGATTATTTATTATTATTATTATTATTATTGTTGTTGTTGTTGTTGTTAATAAATAGTTCTGATAAAATAAATAAAAAGATGAAAAATATTATTAAATTCATAATAATTTATCATAAATAAACCTTTAATATTCTATAAGCCAGTTAACATTTTCATTATTGCCCTTTAAAAACAGCTCACTTCACCTCTCATTGCATTTTACTGTTATTATGAGCTGTGTATAAAGTTTTACTCAGTGTTAGATGAACAAATTCCTCCCAAACCTTCATCTAATCTCAGTTTGAGTGTTAAATCAGTCCCAGTTTGAATCAGAGATGCTAAAATTAATACCAGACTGCATTTACCTTCAATCCTCAGATGGAAAGAATGGCTCATTTTATCCTGGAGCTTTGAAAAAGATTGGAAAATGGACTGTTAAAGTAAATTATGATTGTTTTTGGTGCAAAAATTGTTATAATATTACAAGTGGACTTGAGGGTAAAGAGTAAAAAGCAATGAGAGGTGAGATGTTAGCCGTTTAAAGGAGTATTAATGAGTATATTAACCGGTTGAATATAAAAGCCGTTCTTCTTTAACTGTGTGATTGTTCTGGTTTTAAGGGCCATTGGTTTTATGGCTCTTTGAACTGTTTTAATCATCACAGACTTCATTCGATACAGTATTTCCCACTTTGGGACACTTTCACACAATATTGAACACGCCGTGATTTTATAAATGAGAGGTGTGTGAATTATTTGCAGTATTGTGAGTGTAGAAATGCCTTTGAACATCATGACCGTCAAACACTTTTGTGATTTGTGAGTTTGGTGGGCTGCTGTTTCATGGTACGTCCTGATGAAGGTCATACGTAGCACACAGGTAAAACAGAGTCTTGATTTCACCACCCGCTGCTTGCATATCCAAATATCATGAAACTGTTTACTGCAAACGCAGTGTTTGCTGACAAACATGTTGTTAAATTGGCTTTTTTTTTCTACTTTATGATCTGTTTGGTCAAAACAGGATTACGGCCGTGTTGCATCATTGTTATGTCCAGATGTAAAATTTAAGCATCTGTGTTGACGGCGTGTTGCCTGTGTGTTGAAGCGGTGAACATGAATAATTAGTGATTTGGTTTGCATGGGATGGTCGTGTTGTTTCGCTGTGATACCAGAAGAAGGATGATATCTGGATGTTGTTTCATAACTGCAAGACCAGAATGTGTTTGCTTTTTTATTAATTTAGTGACTATTTAATAGTTTGCTTGTTTTCTTAAAATTGTTTCTAGTAGCAAGCAGGGTTATTATCATATAAACTAAACTAAAACCACAAAAAAGCTTGAACTTTTTTTTTTAAATAAAATATAAAATTTTGTTTAGTTTAAGTTACTGTAAAAATAAGTAAACTTAATAAACTTAAACTAAAAACCTAATCTTAAAACTGAATAGACATATAAAGTAATAATAATAAAATGACAAGCAAATACTTGATCTAAACTACTAAAACTTAAATTAATTTTAAAATATAAAAAAATCCACAACAAAATTATAAAAATTGACTAAAACTTTAAATGAAAACATTAAATAGTTAAAAACAAAACAAAATATTGCTAAAACTATAATGATATACTATAGTAATAAATTACAAATATTAATAAAAATATATTAATGCACAACGAAATGACTATGCAAAAACTCAAATTATGCAAAAAAAATCTAATTATACTAAATAGGTATATTGATGATACTAAAATAGTATTCACATTGTGAATATATACATACATATTGCAGCTTGAGCTGAGTAAATAATTAGATATGCTTTCTTTCTTTTGTGTAGATTTGTGAAATTGATTCATTTTCGTGAATCGGTTCATTTGGATGATTTATTTCAGAGGAAGAATCACTTATTCATTTGAGTATCTGATAAGAAAATAGTTTTCATATAGAAACATTTTGTAAAACATTGCTGTTTATGCTTTATGTGGAAACTGTGATACATTTTATTTCTTAGGTTTCTTTGATGAATAGAAAGTTCAAAAGAACAGCATTTTTATTTTAAATTGAAATATTTTGTAACGTTATAAATCTCACTTTTAATAAATGTAATGCGTTCTTGCTTAATAAAAGCATCTTTGAAAAAAAAATTAACTAATTTTTATAAATAATGAAAATAAACCATCAAATGAATCATGCAGAAGCAGAGTTTATTAAACCGACCTGTAGCATATAGAAAAACACTGAACTGGAAACTTCAGTCCTCTTTACTGATCTGACTAAAGTCGCTCATGTTTTATTCTCAAACGTAAAATAAAACAGAGAGAACTGGCTTTACGTCTTATGTGAGTGTGATGATGTTTGGAGTCCATTACAGGACGTGATGCTCAGAACACCTGCTGTCATAATATATGAATGATAGAAGCCCCGCAGAGCGGCGTCTGAGCTGCTGTAATGAAGAAGCGGCTTATAAATGATTCAGCTCTGCTCGTTTGCCATCTCTGCCGCTGACTTTGTTCTGTTTTCATGACTGCAAACTGACTGTCTCAAAATGGCGACTGATGCACGAGAGAGAGAGAGATAGAGAGAGAGCGAGAGAGAGAGAGAGAGAGAGATGGAGAGCATCTCCTCGCTAATGTTTAGCAGCTCCGCTTTCTTCCCAAACACATTCGGAACAAGCCTGTGATGCTAAAAACAACCTGACGGGGAGGAGAGAAGACAGAGAACCAACATGGATCATTATTACAGTATGTAAATATAACAGTAGAACACTGAGAGAGAGAGAGAGAGAGAGAGAGGTAGAGAGAGAGAGAGACAGATTGTAAACACATTGTCCTGAATCAAATCCAATACTCGTTTCTTACAAATTTTGCAATACTGATTCCAAAAATTTTGCTCAAACATGTCACACTTTCTAAATAAATATGATGCATTTCATAGCTTTTATGGTGATTTTTTTTAAAGCAAACAAAGCAAGAATTCAGCTTGATTTTTAGTTTTTGCGTTCACGAGTGGAAAATGAATAAACGGCTTGAATATTTGATTTCTACACTTTCCACCCACGTTTTGGAATCAAATATTCAAGCTGTTTATTCATTTTCCAAAAATCAAGCTGAATTCTGTGTTTGTTTTTGTGAAAAAAAGGGAATGGATTGTGTTTGGTTCATGAGGTACATAGTATTTTGTTTTGTATAGAAATATATGATTTTATTACACAAGAGAGAATAAAAAATTATCAAAAAATAAATAAATAAAATAGATAACTTTTTTTTTAATTTTCATCTCTATTTTAATTTAGTTATTTACCTCTCAAAGTTTTCATCTAATATTCAGCTTAACTTAAATTAAATCTTTATTTATTATACATTTTTTGAATAATTTTGGTTTTAGTTAATAATGTTAACACTAAATACAGGTCATTTTTGTGGGATCCTGTGATTGTGTAATACCCATAATCCCTTGTGCTTGATTAATTTAATTATGCACACTAGATGAATACATTGGGGGTTTACGGAGACATGCACAGATGTTGTTAGAATTAATAGAGGTTTTAGTGCCATTTAGTGCTGTTGGTAAGTAGTTGTTGTGTTCGAAGTCACCGTTATGGTGATTAGTGTTCCCTTGGCCAATACCTCATTAACTTATTAATTAGGTTCTGTCAAGCCAGTGTAATACTGTCATAGTAGAATATGAAAGGTTGAACATGATGTCACATAGAGGAAATTATTATAATAATAATTATGATCAAATATGATAATTTGTGATCATAGATTGTTTTGAGCAGAATTTTTAAGCTTTTTTTATGTTCCACCACAATGCCATATTTATGAATGTATATAATATGACAAAATTGCTAGTGGTAGTTACAGTATTTTGCCTTTTCAGGACAGTGTGTAATTTAGTTGGATGAACTTACTGATCTTTATTAAATTTTTTATTTAATTCTTTGGCTTTTATATAAGCTACTCTTCAAAAGTTTGGGGTCAGTAAGATTTTTAAATTTTTTTGGTTTTGAATTGAGTATCTTCTGCTCAACAGGGCTTCATTTATTTGATCAAAAATCCATTATTTTTTTATTTTTTTATTCTTACAATTAATATAGCTTTCTATTTTCACTTGTAACTTATTTCTGTGATGCACAGCTGTATTTTCAGCATCATTCGTCCAGTCTTCAGTGTCACATGATATACTCAATATATATATATATATAGTATGCATGGATATAGTAAAGCATTTTAAAATGTGTTTATGTTTCAGTATCATTATATGGTGATACATATGAAAACGAGCGTCTCATTTCACTCTGGCAATCTGAAGCTAAAGCCAGCAGAAGAGTTTTCGATGCAGATATGTTCCTGTACTCTCCAGCGCTCAGGTCACATGCTCTTCATGCGGTTGTTTCTACATTTAGCCATAACAGGATGCAGAACATCCCACAATGCCTTCAGAGAGTGCGATCATCGCCCGCAAGTTCTCGCCGCCGTTTTGCCTGTTTTCCTCCCATCAAAACAATAGTTTCCCGCATCCAACACTTGTTTTGAAGAGCAACAGAGTGAATATTTAAAAGAGCTCTTCTTTAACATTTCATCAGAGGAACTGGGGGTTTGTAAAGGTGACACATTCCTCCGCAGCAGCTGCGATGCATAATGAATGGATCCCGGGAGCCGAGCGGAGTGTGTACAGATGTTAAAGCACTCCTGCCGGACTTTTTCCGCGCTCGGAGAGGCCGTATTTCTGCCAGAGCAGACAGCCGCCTACAGCCTCTGCCGTTCGGCTGTTTGCTGCCGAAAGAGGCACGCAGAGGGGAGTTATTAATCAGACGAGCGACACAAACACATCCATCCCGCCATGATCGTGTGTGTAGGTGGGCGTACAGTATCTACAGGATCTAATTTGATCTCGCCTTTAATATTAGATGTTCCCTCCTCCCAGAAACATAATCTGCTTATTTTCTTTTAGCGCTTCAGCGGCTTCTTTTCTTCTCTAATTGACTGATTTTTATGCACGATACTACAGGAATTTCTCTGAAATTATCAGATGATGTGAAAACGGAAACATTCAGACACATGCACGTGTTGGAAAGACAATTGCCAAGTATCGTTTAGTAGAAGAGATCTCAAGAACATCTCAAATTATACTCGGTTTATGCAAGTACATGAACGCAGATGCATGATGTCAAAACAAATTCATTATCTTTTTGATAATGTAGAGCAGATCTTAAAAAGATAACTAATTACAGTTAAACTAAGTAGGCAATATTTGTTTATACATACAACTATCAGAGTATAAGAGTTAATTCTGCAATCACAGCAGTGTTTACCTGGCACAGATTACCTGGCATTAAACTAGATATAGCTATATATAACTAAATATATATATATATATATATATATATATATATAATTACCATTCAAACAAGAGTTCTTTCAGTCCTGAATCTCTCTGAAGATTATCTCATATGACATTACAAAATTAATGAATTGAATGCATAATGCACAAAGTAAAAAATATGCTTGTATGAGCTGTTTTTTCTGCATCTAAAGAGAGGGATGTGATTTCTAAATAAGACAGAGCCTCGGCTTTGCAGTGATATGAGCGTTGAAGCGTTGCAGGAACTTAGTGTGAGGAATCACTGTAGCACAAAAAACACTTCAGACTTTGAGATGTTTAAAGAGATGAGCAGAGAAAACACACAACAGAATAAGACCAGAATAAGATAAACACTGGACCATCATCCTCAGACTATCAAAACTGAAATAAAATTTACAGAAGTGAAGAAGATTAATTTTGTGTATTTTTGTTGTAGTAATCCTGGAATAATTTACAATTTTAAAGCATTTGTAACATTTGTATCTATATTTTCTTTCACATTTTTTTGCACCAAAAATTCATATTTCTTATTCATATATTTTCTTTACTCTCTTTTTTTTTATCATCAGACTGTTTTTGCTGCCCTACCCTATGAAATCTGTTTAATTTTCTTCCAAATTCCATCTTAATCTTCCTGGATTCTGTTGTAATTGTTAAATTAAATGTTAGTGAATAAAAAGAATGTCTAATTAATTAAATACTTTAAATTATGCGATTTAGCAACACTTTATTAAAAGATTACCAAAAAATGCATTATAGATCGTTAAGAAATTTGTTTTATTTTTTCCAATATTCTGAGTATCATGTTTAAATTTTTTTGAATTCTGTTTTCCATTTTATTACAATTTCAAAAAGTGTTTCCTCAGAACATTAACTGAATTCATAAAACTTTAATTCGAAAATGTATTTGAATTTTGAAATTAATTGAAATAAAATCAATCCTTCAATTATTATTAATTGGCTTATTAATTGGTGAAATGGGCAAATTATTTTTAGCCAATCACCTGAGCTGTAAATGTCATGTGACTGATCACTCTATATAGTTTTTTCAAAAAATTGCTATTGCAGCCTCTAGAAAATGTTTGAATTCTTATAAAGTAATCACAAACAACCAGACATAGACATAATCATCAATCAGTCTCAATTTCTTAATCATTTACACTTATAATACTTAAATATTCTGTTACATCCATGCAAATGAATGTCTTAAACACTCATTTCAATACTAATTACCATTCTAAATACTAAATCTGACTGTATGTTGTGTGTGTGAAATCCACACACACACATCATGACTTGAGCTTCATGAGAACATATCATAATCCTGTGGAGAGATTACACACATAATCTACAGGAAATTACAAAAGCATCTTTAGGGAATTAAGCAGCTGTGGAGTGTAATCCACAGCAGAAAATGCTCTTTACAGGAACACTGCGGCTGATTTTCTCAAGCCGCACTCACTGTTTATCTTTCCAAACAGAATCTCTCAACATCTGACATCCGTCCAAGAACTATGAGGATGAACCAAGATTTTGTGTTGTAATTTAGCCACTGCCAAACACACACACACACACACACACACACACACACAGTCGATGAGTGTTGCAGCGCTGTAAAACACTGCAGAGAGACAGAACGAGGCTGGTCACAAAACAGGTCACACACTCAACCAACTTACTTCCCACAGTCAGATGTTGTATTTATGAGCTCTGAGATGTTTGTTTAAAGAAAAACATCCCAAAATTAAGCATTAACCAGATACCAGCACCTTTTACTCCACAATACTGAATCGCTCTCTGTATCTTCTGCTCTGTTTAGGGAGGAACTGATTAAAAATAGCCATTACAAAACAGGGACAATGTCAATTATGTCAATTAAGCTCCTCGTTGCTGATGTTCCAGATAATAGCTGCTCAATACAGAAGAATAAAATAAAATAAATTGATTTATATGTAAGGCTGCTAAATAGGGCAATATTTATTTATGTTTAATATTAATTATATAATTTAATATTAAATCTACTATATAACGTTTTTTGATTCACCAAATGTGGTTTTAAGAGTTTTTTAGGTGAAAATGTACTTGTTTAGACTTCAAATCAACATTCACACCTCAGCCTCATCATTTTATATAACTTTTATGCTGCTTTAATTTGACTGAATTGTTTATTAACTTTTATGATGGCTCTTGTTGTTTTTGTTTTTTTACATATTATTTAATAAATTTTTTTAATTAATATTAGTATTTTAGAATAGTATATAGTATTGGGAAGAAGTTTGTGTGTTTGCGTGTTTTACTTACATTGGTCTGCCATTAGATGTGACAAGTGAGCCTTTTATAGAGAATACTTTTATATTGAAAGAGACTGAAACAAGATTGTAAACAAGGAAAGTTAGTTTTACTTACAAAAACAGCTTGCAAGACCCAGTTCACAAATGCAATGCAGCGCTGTCATCTGAATTCACCCTTAACAGTTAAAAAATAGTACGATAAAGATATCGCTTTCCACAGAGGACATTCAAACTAATTTTTTATTGTGAATTTGAGATTGCGGAAGAATGAATGCTGTATCATATGAAGAGAATCACATTTTCAGTCAATCTCTTTCATTATACTCTACATAATACAATAAGCTTTCAGTGTAGCTTATTACTTTACTTCATTACTAAAGTTTTAAGGTGACGTTTTTGAATTAGTAACAGATCTTGAGCTCAGCTGTTAAACTGTCAGACTGAGATCTGAATCCATTGGGCAAGGAAGTTCTGCACAAAAGAGGCCTTTTAAAGACACTCCATTGTTGTTTTTTTACACATTTTTGTAGTTAAACTGTTGTTAAAATGCAATTTCACACTCGTAGCCATGCGATATGGCTGTATATCAGCATATCCGTATATATATCCATGCTGATATACAGCCATTGTAATATAGTTAATTTATGAACATGTCATGTAATTTCGCAGGCTGTTTAAATTGGCTATTCACCATCTGCAAAATTTTTTTTAGGATTTGACCTCAATTAGAAAGTTCAGATGCTGAGGGCCTAGAGGGAAATGTATGATTACATCTCAGTATGTTTTAATATCACTATTCAGCATAAAGTGAAAAATGACACTAATGCTGAAATATTCTGAAATAGATGTGAAAATCACGGCTGGTCACCTTCGCACAAATTGGCGTCTGCCCGTATAATAAACACTGATTTGAGTGACACCATGGCAGATCAGTGAACGATTATTCTACCATTAACATTACACACTTTAAATCTGTTCCCTGCAAAATAAAACATTCATACGGGTCATTCAGCGGCGAGCGGGTAGGAATATTAAAACCTGACCTATGCAGAGACAAGAGAAGAACAAAGGCGTGTGCTAACACTAATGAGTCTGTTGTCAATGGATGGAGTGTTTCTGTGTGATGTGCCACTCAGTGAATTGTGGGTAATGTGCATGTGAGCTCACGTCTTGTGTTCAGTCAGATATCTGTGATCTCCCTGCCAACTTATAGAGCCGTCACAACAACACAGAGACTATAAAACACACATTAGACAGGCTCAAGATGCTGAAACACCTTCAGAGCCATGAAACACTTACTGATTAAGAGAAAACTTTTCTCACATTTCCATTAAAACTAAATCTGCTTTATAGTTCTGCTTTGAAAAGTTGACTGAAATAGATGGAAATCGGAGACTGAAATAGATTCGAATAGTTTCTAAGGCTTCTAAATGATCAACATTAGCAAAACTTTACTTTATTTTGTATCCACTCAAAGCTCTTTTAGTGTAGTTGTACAAATGTCCAGCTTCATCTCGAGCTTCTGCTGTCAAATCTGGACTGATTTTGATCAGAATAAGGTCAGTAATATCTCCAGATGAACTCTTCCTGGACTGAAGCAGCTCAGCTTTACTTGATTCTCCATCAATCATGTTTTAGAGTCTCAAATCTGATCCTCAGGATCTTTTGAGAAGCATTTCACTGTTCCTCAGCGGAGGAATGATCTTCACAAGCCTCCAGAACATCTCACATCTTCTGAGGAGCCTTGATCTCTTCAGCTCTCAGTCACTGCGTTATATGTTTGGATCATTTCATCTTATTACTGGAGATATAGAGCCACGACTGACATTAAGATCCTCTAATGTCAGTATCTGCTGTACTGTTATGAAAATTGCAATGATTTACAACACGCTTCAGAATCTCATAACACTTAAATATCAGCATCTGCATTATTTAATCTCAAATGATTGCATATTTCTGCTCAATTTGAGTCTCTAAGTAAAATTGAGCTGTTTCTACTACACATTCTCACTCTGTCAGACTATATGAACCATAAAAGCCTGATAAGAGACATTAAAAGCCTGATGGATCAAATTTTATACTCAGCAAAACACATATGCAAACATGTTTTTTTTTTTTTTACAATTTTTTTATATATTAAAAAAATCAGGCTTTAAAGAGTTAAATCTCTCTCCACATGCATTCACAACACAAATAACTTCTGTAATGTTAAGAATTTTATAATAAAACTAAATATTAGTGTGAAAAGTGACTCGTTTTGATTAATCTATGCATGTTACTAATGACTGCATTGTGCATTTTATTAATTATATATTTTTTTCCCATCTGTGTGGCTTTGCTGTTACCAGCAGAAAAGGAAAGCTGTTCAGAGGTGGAAGTGTTTGGAGGACATCCGATGCTCAAATCAGTCATTTTTCTTCTTTAGAATGGCGTTCACTGATGAATCATTCACAATAACAGCGGAAGCATTGATTTAGAGACTCATTTGTGACGTCATGTTGTCTGTGGGATCCATCTCCGGCTCTTTTGGCTACTTGAAGCATAATCCAGCTGGTCATTAATACACGCTTTCAGTCCTTCAGGTATCGATTCCTTCAGCTCAACCTGATGAGAACTAATCACATCAGCTGAGCATTGGATGTGTTGTCGATATAAATGTCTCAGTGATCTGCGCTTCTGGATAACACATAGCTATGCTGTATATACTGTATACTCTACATAGTATGTGACTTTTCTATATGCATAGAATATCTGGATGATATTTCATAAAACGATTAAGGGATCGCTGCACTGGGTAATCTACCCCACAATGCACTGTGTGACTAATGAACTGGAAGTTATTTATTTTTAATAACTTGTTCTTCACTCATTATGTAATTGGACAGCGAAAAGATAATTGAACTATACATGAAATGTAAATGGGGTCATGTTGCAACATTGTAGCATACTGTACTTCTGTATGAAGCATGCAGTATTTAGTAAGTACTATGCTAATAAAGTTTGGGGTCATTTTCGAAAGAAATTAATACTTTTATTCAGCGAAGATGCATTAAATTCATTAAAAGTGACATGCATGTATTTAATATCATGCTTTTGCTCTTTTCAGCTCTGATTGTTCACTTTGAATGCATTGAAACACATTGTTATGAGTTCAATCATATTTCCCTTCTGTCATTCTTAATCACACATTTTTCAGACAAAGACGGGTCGTCTGTGTCGTGTCAGTGTTATTTGGGGTTGCCTTTGAAGCCGCCCCTGAGGGTCCCGCTGAGCTGTGCTGGTCAAAAGTTAAATCTGCTCCTAACCTTTGAAGCGATTATCCAAAAATCACATTCCTGCCGGCGTCTGAAGCGAGCGATGACCCTGTAATTGCTGCTCACTGCTGTGTTTTCACATTTGAGAATGGAAGGTCATGTTTCCACTTTTACTTTCTAAATCACAGGGATACTCACCCTAATCCCGCAGAAGGGGATTTGAGAGTGTCCCGACTGTAAAGTGGAGCCCTAGGGAGGTTTTTAACCTGCAAACACAAGCGGAGATTCAGCCCTCATTATGAGAGCTGGATAAGAGAGAATAATGTGCTGGCTTGAAGAGATAAAGAGAGGAAGAGAGAGCGACGTGTTCGGGAAAATCACAGAGAGCACAGGGGAGAGTGAAGAGCGCTCTCTGATCATCATCAGAGGAGATAGAAAGTGGCTCTTCCTGTTTGACTGTATGTTATCACACCGTCCCAGTGTGTGTGTGTGTGTGTGTGTGTGTGTGTGTGTTTCTGACACTAAACAAGATTGATCAAACAGCATCTTACAGTTACAACACTCTGTCCTTATGAAGGAAGTCTGATATACCTGGAATGTAACCCAATAATCTGCTTGATTTCCAATTTACCCCAACTTTTAGTTAATGGTTAAAAATGTATTGATTTATAACTTCACCCAAAAATGAAATTTCTACCATTTACTCAAGTTGTTCAGATCTTTAGGAGTTTCTTTCTTCAGTTGAACACAACAGACGATGTTTGGTAGCCATTGATCTCCATAGTATTGTGTGTGTGTGTGGAGGGGGGGGGGTACTATGGAAGTCAATGGCTACCGTCAACTGTTTGAAAGAAACTCATACAGGTTTGGAACAAGTGGAGGCTTTTAAAACCTACGTTGTAAAAAAAAAAATATTTGTATTTTTCTTGGTTTAAAACTTATTTTTTCTTAATTACATAAATGTCAGTTGATTTTTTATATACAGATTTTTATTTTTTCTATTTTTTTTATTATTATAGGAATGTTACTTTCAAATGTTCTCAGAATGTACCCGCAGTACTTAAAATCGCATCGGACCCATTTTCCGACAGCAGCAGTAATTAATATCCACACCCGACCCGACCCGCTTAAAAAAGAAACCGACACCCGACCCGCACCCGAAATCAAATCAGTTAAGCCAATCACATTAGACACCCTTTTTTCGAATTTTATTGCCAGGTCATACAGAAGTTATTTATGTAAAACTCTTTTTAAAAGATATTCGTTTTTTATACATTTTATCTTAATTTTGGTCAATGTTTTATCAATCAATTGCCCATATTTAATAAATAAGAAGCAAATATATAGCAGACAACGTAATAACCTTAGTGTAGGCTAATTGACAGAATTACAAAAAAATATTTTGCTACCTAAAAGTTAAATATTTTTTGTGTCACGCATGCATGCATGTCTATTTCCCTCATATTAAATATAAAACGCATGTGGACTGATATTCCTTTATTAATGGAGTATATAAACAGACGTTTCAATATATTGGTATTAAATGCATTTTCTGAGGATTTATATTTCACGTTTTTACTGCAAATGTCGAAATACGTGCTCTTTGGTCCATCAGTCACAGATCACATTAGAATAAAATATCTCATAATAAAATACAAAATTGTCTGATTTATGAATGTATATGCATAGTTCTCATCAGTCGGAAATACAGATAAATGATTTCATTTGTTGTATTTTTGATTCTGATCTTTTACGTCTAACTAATGACTCATGCAGCCATTCGCGCGGCTGTGATTTTTTTTTTTAACGTGGAACGTAGGCCTATTTTTACGTTTGCACGTGACTGTTTTGAACCCGTGTTTAGACCCGTGTTTCCCCTGTGTCCGACCCGCACCCCTATCCGACACAGTTGGATATTTTTCACCCGTTTCAGCCAAATTTGCGGGTACACGAACCCGTGCAGGACTCTAGGCTACACTACACTACAGCTCCCCTTGTGGCAATTCCGAAAATGACATGTAAATGGATTGCTTTTTAAGAATCATTTTCTGGCATTTAAGAATGCAACAAAAATTCATGCACTTATGCACATTCTTATATACCAGAGTGCTGTAAAGTTCACACAGTATTTGTAATGTTTACATGCTCAGAGAAAATGTTTTTTTTTTTTTTGCAAAAATTATATAACACATTTTCACAGGAACCACAATAAATTTTACATTATATAAACATCTAAAGGCTATTTGATGCATCCTTGCTGAATAAAATTATTAATTTCTTTCAATATATAAATAGCTATTTTAACCTAATTTTGCATGATGCATTGCATATTTTATGCTTCATACAGATTTGCATAATTATTATACACAGTACATATATGATATCTATGTTGCTCAATTTAATGCATCCTTGCTGAATAAAAGTACTCATTTATTTTTTGAAATAAATAGCTATTTTACCTAATCTTTGCATGTTGCTATATATATATTTCTGTGCATGCTTAGAAAAACATATAATATCTATATTAATCAATTCAATCCATCCTTGCTGAAAAAAAGAATCAATTTCTTAAAAAAAGAAATGTGAACAGTGCTCATAAATGTTTTTAATGCATCTTTCAGAGATGGCAGATGTTTGTGTATTCTTTTATTCTCTCATTACAGAGTATATGTGTACTTCATAGTCTAAAAGTGCATTTGTATTGCACATGTGATGCCGCCACACGCTGATCTGCTTCAAAATCTGACCTTTCACCTTCAGAAATGATGGTGTAGAATCAGATGTGCTGCTCTTTCTCCGAGCGTCTCGCTCTTCTGCAGGGTCTGTTATTAGAGCTCGGGATGAGTGATTCTGACACGTTCAGTGTGGAGAGTAAGCACACTAAACACAACACTTGACAAGAACCACACTTATGCATTTTGCATGGACCGGATGAATAGATGCTTTCACCGTATGTGCTGAATTACAAATGAGCATCAGAGGAGAAAATAGAGAGAGACGAGCTGTTTGGATTACAATGCAATCTGGGATTGTTTTCTCTATGATCGCCGCCTACCTTATTATTCTTAGAAGGTTTAGTCTAAGTTTTAAATGAGGTCTTGTATCTATAAAATTTTAGAAATACAATTATGCGTTGATAATACAGGAAAAGAGAGTTGAGATGCTTGTTTCTAGAGTTTCTTGTAAGACTTTATCTACAGTGTTATTTTAATAGTATTTATGTACTATTACAGACAATATTAATGTTTTGAGTTAGCTTTTAATTTTTATATTTTAGTTTCATTTTAATTTGTAAATAATTGTACACTTCTTTTATTACTATGTAGGTTTAACTTATTTTTATTTCAGTACTATTTTACCATTATTGATATATTATTAAAATTTTTGTTAATATTTTGAATTCACTTTTATATTTTCTGTATTCATTTAAAGTTTAAAGTTTTGTAAAAGATATTTATATTAGATTTATTTGTATTTATTTTTATGTCTGTGTAGATCTTAGTAATGATGCCTTAGCGACTAATTGAAATAAAATTTACATTTAAGATTTTTATATTTTATTTAACATTCATTTTATGGTTTTAGTTGATCAATTATATGTTTTTCACTTATATTTCATTGAATTGATTATTTTTTAGATTAGTTTTTATTAATATACCCTGGCAAAAATAAAAACAGACATATATACAAAATATAGAGCTATAAGATTAATGTGGAGTTATTTAATCTTATGGAGAATTTGACGAGAAATGTCCGCGATATCTGCCTTGTGATAAGGCATTATTGAGATATTTTTAGACACTTGAATTTCTTTTTATTTTAGGAGTATTTTCTTTATGAGAAAAAGTTCTCTTTTCACTCTTTTGCTTTCTGATAGAAACAGTTGAGATATTAAAATAATCTGATTTGAGATTCTCTTTTCTCTATTTCTGGATTATGTGCTTTTAATATAGTGATGGGCATCATAAAACAAGCACCGTCTCTCTCTTTTGTCACGGCTACAGGTGACATCACTCCAGTTACCCAGAAGCCCTTTTGAGATGACTGACACTGGAACAAGCTTCATATCTGGTGAGTGTGTCAGTTCACAGTAACACACACACATCTCTCTCTCTCTCTGTTTCTCAAACCGCTGCAGATCATGGTGAACGGAAACATCTGTTGTCAGGTCTCCTGTCACTGGATTTCTGGGAAATAATGGATTGATGCGTGCAGACAGAAGAAACAACACTTTATGCTTTGTCTCGCACACACACACACACACACACACACACAGTTAGAGAAGATGATCTCGTCCCCTGACAATAGAGAATACAGCAGAAAACATATAAACTAATGTGGCCAAAACATTTGTAAAATAATTCACCCAAACGTAAAAATCCTGCCATCCTTTACTCTTCCAGATTCTGTTTCAAACCGTGTTTTTTCTTCCATGCAAACTCAAACTAAGCTGTTTATTAGAAAGTTAATATCGCTCATTCTGTGCAATGAATGAAGACACTATTGCAAACATTTTTTAAACATGCAAATATTCCAATATTTAATTACATTTCAATATTTTTTACATATTAGAATTAAAGGTTTATACAGAAGGGAATCATAAAAAATCATAAAATACTGTCAACAGGCAGAAAAAAAATTGGATTAAAAAAATAGGAATATAATTATATATATGAACAAACCCTTCTATAAAATCTTTCAGAATATATGAAAAAAACACCTTCTAAGTTTGGTGTTTGTGAGTGCTGCTGAAGTGGAGAAACAAATTAATTTTTTGTAACGATATGTAGTGTAATTAAAATCTGTTGATGCAAATAATGCAAAAATAAAGCCATGCGGATGATATATGAACAACCTCTTCTATGAAATCCTTCAGGATTTAGAAAAGGAGTAAAACTACTAAGTTTGTTGTTTATAGTTTGGTGCTAAAGCGGAGAAAACAAATTCATTTTGACAAATGTTCTGCAACGATTTGTAATTGAAATAAGAAAAAAAGTGCATTAATACAACCATGCAAATAATATATGAATGAACACCTCTATGAAAATCTTTAGAAAATGGGCCAGATAATAAAATAAAACTAAAATCTGGGATATGTAAGTCACAAAAATCACAGGTTTTGAAGATATATAGTGTTATAGAAATGTAAATAGACAGAGCATGCAATAAAATGAACACACAAAAGTGTATTGTGGATATTTTCTTACCACTAATCAGAAACATGTTATTTAAATCAAATAGTCCAAAATCTCAAAACTGACCAATAGATCCTTGGGTCTGTCATTTCTGAAGGTTTCACATTCAATGCATGCAAAAGAGCAGCAAGAGCATCTCTTTTTGTGTTGCACAGAAGAAAATAAACATCAGGGTGAGTAAAGGATCACCAATTGTTCATTTTTGCCTGCACCGTTCCTTTAAGAACCTGACAGCATGTACTATATGTACTACAGCCGACCCCTCATCCACACTAATTACATTCCAGCAGTTCAGCGTGTTTATGTAGAAAGGGCCGGCAGCCAAACAACGGTCTGATGATTTCCTGTAGACTCTGAGCGGTGGTTTCTGTGCTCTGTTGCGGAGAAGAAGAGTCGGACAGATGGAGGTTGAAAGCTATGACATCACATCTGACCTGCTTACCATCTCTTACATGCCCTTGACTGCAGGACTAATGACTCAACCACTGAGTTTCTGCTCAGAGTCCTTGAGTTGGTATTAATATAAACATCAGTGTGCAATTTAACTTGGTTGGTAAGATTGCTGGTTTGAAGCCTGCATGAAACACTGTTATAATGTTATGATCGAAACTCTCGACATAACTTGTTTTACGTTTATGCATTTAGCAGATGCTTTTATCCAAAGCGACTTACAGTGCATTCAAGCTAACAATTTTATCTAACATGTGTTCCCTGGTAATTAAACCCACAACCTTGCGCTTGCTAACGCAATGCTCTACCACTTGAGCTACAGGAACACTGCACTGTAACAAACTAAAAAATATATTCATATATACATTTCATATATATGCAGTAGTTTGAGAGTGTAGCGAGACTTTATCCATTATTTAGCTACTTGTGATTCTCTGATTGATGGAGATTTTTCTGCAGAATTGTGGGTAATGTAGTTTACCAACAGGAATTTCATTGTTAAGCACAATCATTTATAAAAAATGGTTGAAATAATACAGGCTAATGGTTTCAAATGAAGCATATATACCATTGATTAACAAACTCATAGCTCACAGTGATTCTGTCTTTGAAGTTATCATTAAAAACCAATTCCTTTATGTAGAAAATTAATTATACTTTCACTTTAATTAGTGTTTATATTAAAAACAGAACCAGGAGATGTTTGATTGCTTGTAAGAAACCCTCTCGACAAATGACAGGCATTGATTGGGTAATCCAGCCGCTGTGTTCGACCAATCAAGATTGCACTGGGGTCACTTCTACAGGATCCAATTAAAGCAAATTTACAGCATACGTGATAAAGCTTGTCAAACCCAAACTTCCTCCCTGAAGATCCTGAGATCCACTTTATGATGGTGATTCATCCTCCTCCTCTTCGAGCAGATATTACACTCCCATCAAATAATCCTCATCAATAAAAGATCCAAAGGTGCTTTTACTTTTGCAAAACGTGTTGCATTAGCTTTTTATAGATTGCCAGGTTGTCTAATCCTGTGATATCAGAGATCGTGGCTAATGCCTTCAAAGCAGCTGCAGCGCAAAGCGTCGCTGAAGGCATGCTCTCATCTGCCGGAGGATGATGTTTAAGCAGATAGACGTTTGTATTTCCTGCACCAATCATGAAGTATTCATTACTGACTTAAAGGCATAACAGCCTATTGTATTATTCATGTTGAAAGCTCACGGGTTTATTCTGTAGAATACTGTGGCTTGCACGCTCATCAAAGTGATGGAGACAATCATGCATGTGCATTTATAATCAGCTTAATTAACAGATACCAGAGACATCAAAAACCAGTGGTTATAGTTTTAGGGACCGAAGTTGACTATCAGCCAATAGAGGTGTACAGTAAGAGAATGGCACTTTTTTATTAGTAGTATACAGCAACAGTGTCATTTATTGTTAAACTGGTATGCTTGCTGTCATATTTGTTTAAATAGATGTTTATGTAGATTTCTGCAGTATTAATTAAATTGACTATACTGGTAAATCTGTTTGAGTTTACTAGTTGTCTACTATAGTTTGTCTGGTACATTCATGTTTTTGTTTCAACAGTATGTGTTAAGTTTAGTTCAGTATCTTTCAGGTTTCTACAACAGTATTAGTCAAGTTTACTGTAACCATATAAGACAAGTTACGTTACAAGTAAATTTGACCAATACTGTTACAGTAAATTTGAGAAATGCTGAGGGAACTTCTAGTAAACTTGAAGATAAATTGAACACACACAGTGCAGTTGGAACAAAAAGACAGATACAGGCACACATACTATTTTAGACCTTGCAAGATGTTTCACTAGGATATTTGACAAATACTGTTACAGGCAACTTGACAAATACTGTGGAAACCTAGTAAACATGACAGATAAACATAGCGCAGGCTTTTGAAAAGCAATAGCAGATATTGTACCAGTACACTTCACACTTATTCAACACTTTCTCATTCATAAAGTAGAACCATCACAGTTTAATAATGAACCGAAAATATGTATAAACTTATCATTCTAACATAAAAGTTCTTTAAAGTTGTATTTCAAGTCACAGCGAATGCACTGAATCCCATTTCTGCATGTTCTGCGAGTTTAGCCTGCATTTGGGAACCCAATGGCCACCAGTTATGCATTATTTTAAAATTTGCATAATTTCCAAAATTTTTATGTAAATGATGATTATAGCATTTGACTAGATTTGGTAACCCTTTATTTCGATAGTCCACTTTAGACATTCTACTACTAACAGTAAGTAACTTTGCAATTACATGTCAGTTAGCAATTGGCATTGAGTATTGAGTAATTGAGTATTAGTAGGCTGTCTGCTTAATGTCTTCTAATACTTTCTTTTCAACTTATTGTCAACTTATACTAACCCTAAACCTACCCTAACTGTCTCTGAGAGTTAGTAGACATGTAGATGCTAATAATGAGAATTAGTTGACATGTCGTTGACATGTATTTACAAAGTTACTTATAGTAAGTAGAATGTCTTAAGTGGACTATCGAAATAAAGTGTAACCTAGATCTGTTATGAGACGTGTTTGTAGTTTGTTTCCACTGAAGCTGGAGTTCCCTTTCATAGGTTCACTCTATGCTGCAAATCTGGTGGCTATGTAAACAAGTGACGAATATCTAAAGCCCTTATAGCATCATGCCATTTTACTGGCCAGTTACGCTTAGCACCGCCCCGAGAAACACATCTCGTATGCTCATATCAACATGCAACGTGAGATTTCATCAGATTTCTTTTCCATCAGGAAGCGGGTAATCTGTTGCCCGTAGGAAAACATTTTTGTCATGTTCTTTGCTATTTATCAGAGCAGTTTCAACTCTTCTCAGATGGATATGATGGGTTACAGGAGATTAATTGATCCGTGCCACAGATTTATCGCCACTCATGACAGAGGCATGCAATGTTTGGGCCTTCAGCATGCTCCGGCGGCGCTGACTGTTGACACTTTGAAAGTATTGTGCTCGAGGCTCACCTCCTTTCTGAGGAACGGAGGACACACGTCTAACCCCTGCAACTCCCTTTATTCAGTTGCCGAGGCGCTACAAAAAAAACGGCCGCTTGGGGTGATGTTTGCAAAGGCAGAGCTCATGGAAAGTGAACAGATGGAAGTGTCTCCCATTCTCTCACTCTCCCCCGGGCTGCTGCGCAAATTCCTTCATGGGATTTATCTATCATCCTGGAAGGTCTGGCAAGCCATCAATCTGAGCCATTGGATTCTGTGTCAGAGAAGGTTTTGACCCTGAAGACTTTCCTTTTGATGGCTCTATCCTCTTTTAAGAGAAGTGGGGACCATTGGATCAAGGGATCACTTTCAATTAGCCCTTCTTGTATGGACTTTGACCCAGGGCTGGTTAAAATCTTGCTGTGACTTAGGCCTGAGTATATTCCTAGGTTGCTTTCACACTATTTCACTTCCAGAAGGTGGTCTTGGAGGCTTTTTTCCCTTCTCTGATGTGGGGAGTGGAAGTGATGTGTGACTTCCCAGTCTTTGCCCGGTAAGGGCATTAAAAATCTGTGTTAACCGGGCAGTCCAGTGGTGTAGATCTGACCAAAACTCTGTAAACAGAGAATCTCTCACTGGGTGGTTGAGGTTATCTATGTGGCCTATGAGGTGTGTGGCTTGGCTTCACTTCTATGTATGCATGCTCATTCTACAAGAAGAATGACTTCTTCTTGGGCTCTTTTAAAGGGCTCTTTGTTGGAGGATATTTTGTGCTGCGACGTGAGGATGGACCCTGGCTCCTGGGGTTATATCTGCTTGAGTGGACCTGTTCCTCGGTCGTCCAGCTATCATCTGTTATGTGATGGCATTGTGGTATATCGTTCCCATATTGCCGGTTTTGCAGGATAGAGTGAACCTATGAAAGGGTGCATCTCGGTTACTTTTATAACCTTGGATCCCCACAATCCCTGAGTGAATGAGATGCTGCTTCACCTGCCGTTCCCATACCTTTCAGTAGGTGCTTTCCATCGTACATAGAAACATGATAAAATTGCGCACTGATATGAGAAATACGAGTTGTGTTTCGCAGGGTACAGGTTACATAAGTAACCGAGGCGTTTTCCGTCAAAATAAAGCTCTACTTTACTTAAAAGCAACTACAGTCAAAATAAAAGCTTAAAGGTGCTGTGTGGAATATTGATAGCTAGTGGTTGAAATGGGTACTGCAGTCCAAATTCAAAAATATATCTTTCAAGTGTAGGAATTAGGAAAAAAAGTATTGTAATTTTCCTACTGTAGAGTAAAAACTAAATAATATACCTATGACAGTGCAACTGCTTTACAATATATGCATATTATTGTCATAAAAGAAATAATAAAAAAAATATTAGTAGTAGTAGTAGTGTTTTCTAATGGTTTGGCTTCCTAAAACATCAGTCTGAATGCAATTTAACCTGAGACAATATATCACAACTAAAAGATGGTTGAGCCCGTTTATAGTTCAGGTACAAGTCAATTCACTGACTTTTTCTTAGGCCCCGTCCACACAGAGACATTTTTTTATGTATACACATCGTAACAGCAACAAAAACATGAACAAACACTAAATGATTGTCTTTTTTATTAAGTTACATTAACACAAAGTAATAAACGTATTGTTCTATGTTTGTTTGTATACCGCGTGCAAGGTTTATGCGCATAGTCTGAGTCTTCTTCTCTGTTATAAGTGTATCTATGTGGCAGAATTACATCATCACATACTGGTCTGGCGTGTATACGACTAACTTTGTGTACATTTTCTGGTTTCGTGTGGACGCAGATGTTTTCTTGAGACAAGGAAAAAAAAAGATTGGATAGTTAGTTGGTTAGTTTATGTTAAAACTGTGCATGCATCCAAATGCGTTGAAATTTTAAATGCAATTCAAAAACAACTTAGGCCTAAATATTGTATTGAGTGCAGCATAATACTGTTTATAGTTTATAAAACATCTTGTTTATCTTGTACAGGCTGTATAACTACTAGCTTCTGTTCTGTTTAATGGATCTGAATGTCCACAGTGTTGCAGTGAAGGGCTGAACACTTCAAGTAAAACCTGACACAAAGAAAATGGCCCTCAGATTTACAGTCTTGGCAGCACAGCAGGAAAGCTTTTAGCCGCGATATCAATCAAATCCCAGATCGCTCATATTCATGAGGATTTGAGCACTTCACTCCAAGAGAGCAGCGTGTCTCTGGATGTTTCCTCATCTCTCACCAGCAAACACACACACACACACACACATACAGTACTAATACTAATGCACATTTGAAACATAAATGACACAACTGGAGGATAATTTTGCACTAAACTTCACATATAAGTAGACTATGTGAACATGTAGTTTTAAAAACACATATGCAAGTTTCGGTTTTGTATGAATGCATCATATTAAGTGTTAAAAACTGTGCAATCCAAATGCATGGATATTTTAATTGCAATTCAAATTTATCCCTAAATATGCATCACAAGTAGAAGCATTGCTGCTTGTACCTGGACATATTTGGCAGGATTAAACAGCTAATCTTGTAAACATGCTTCTCTTGAATACGTATATGAAGTAATTGGCATGACAGTATACAGTTAACCAGTCATTATCGCAAAATAATCCCCTCCAGTATCACATCAGAGACCTCATGCTTTAAAATAATAACTGTCTGACTGTGCAGTATCCTTAAAGAGCAAATATTTCCCCTCAACAGACATTTGCAAGTGTTTTAAAGTCAGATGCTCTGTCTGTTTTTGTGATGGTGAAAGGGCAGCTGGGTAATTGTATTTCTGTGTGTGGTGCTGCAGTTTATCCGTGGCTGCAGTGGAGGTCTCCACACTCCTTATCTCCAGACTTGAACTGTTCCCATCAAATCTCAGGCAGCCCAAATCCGCTGCTGTATCCATAAATGACCCTTCACATCCTCACATCACCCCGAGAGCCGAGCGCTCGATAACTATGATATTTTTCTGAGAGTGAATGTGTATTCTTTATATTCCGTGCACTGGTTCGTTCACAGCAGTGATAAACATCAACTTTTTAGATTTTATACGAATCCAGTCAGAGTTATTAAAAAAAATGTTTTTGATCTTGGAAGTTGCTTGATGCAACTCAGCAGGTGTTGCACTCCCATTGGTCTATGAGAAGTTTAATAGAAAGTGCATCCATTAAAAAAAAAGTGTCAATTTTTTTAAATGGATGAGCTTTTTATTAAACTTCTCTTGGAC
Organism: Carassius auratus; assembly: GCF_003368295.1. Classification (NCBI taxonomy): domain Eukaryota; kingdom Metazoa; phylum Chordata; class Actinopteri; order Cypriniformes; family Cyprinidae; genus Carassius; species Carassius auratus. Next base: position 19,216,092 of record NC_039282.1, read on the forward strand.
CGATGCAGTGCAACACCCGCTGAGTTGCATCCAACAGCTTGAAAGATGAAAGCATCTGAAGCTGCATCTGAAGCATTATTTGCACTGCAGTAACAGTTGCTTTAAATAATGCTTTAGAAGTTAATGTTTTATAAATAATATTTCAAAAATGTGATGAGTTGGTGGCGGCTGGTATTAATAAGTGAGTCATTATGCCACTGTGTGTTACTCAGAGACACACAATGGTTCTGTTTGGAACTATTTTAATTAACAAAACAGAGCAAAAATTGAATATTTTTACAATACTGTGTCTAAAATCTTTATACAACCGTCCAATAAACAAGATCACATTTGCAATCATGCTGATACAGTAATGGGGGAAAAGCAGCATGCTTGCTTGTGTGATACTGCTTAACTGTATTATAAAGAAATATAAGACAAAAACAGTGCATTTTTACTCCATATATTGAATTTCTACTCTGGGATGCATCACACAGGATGCATTATTACAGATCATACTGATACACAAATACTGAAATACTGTATTCCATTTGTAAAAATAGGTTTTTTAGCAGGATAACAATTTTGTAGATGTCTGTAAGTGTCTATTTGACATGTTTTATAAAAGTAACTGTAGTAGTTGTCAATCAAAGGCACCAGCAGCGAATCACTTCTGCTGTCTGTGTTGTTAATTATATCAATCAAATGTTATAAACAGCCATAAAAGACAGAAGTCATCAGTATCTGATTATACTCCATTGTAATTTGTGTCCTGATTAGTCGTGTAGCAGGGCTCTTTCTGTCTGGCCCTGTAGGGGGTCACGGTTTCAAACACTTCATCTTCATTACAAGTCAATCAGAATCAACCACGAATGAGGAAAATGACTGATTATCACCTCCTGACTTGCTCAGTGTTATTAATCCTCTCTATGCTATGGGAATCTGTGTTATTTTTTGTGTTATTATAGTATCTGTTATTATTTTAGATTAGATTTTATTTTAATATATTCAGTTTTAGTAATTGTCTTCTGTGCTTTTGTTTTTCATATTTCTATATTTTTATTTTTATTTACAGTAGTTTTAGTAATTTTAGTAGTTCAACTTATTTTATTCAGGCAACATTTTTTATTTTGTATTTATATATGTTTTGTTTTCACTCTTAATA
>NC_039282.1:19222235-19237235 GCF_003368295.1 Carassius auratus
TTCTTTCTATTTATCTATCCATCTATCCATCTATCCATCCATCCATCGTTCTTTCATTCTTCCAGTCTATCGTTCTGTCTATCCGTTTATCAAAATTACATTTGAAATCTGCCTTCTTCCATTCACATTTGAACTACATTTCTCAGCTCAAACTCAATGCAGATGCACCGTAACTCAGTTCTGACTGATGTGTTGTGTTGACCGTTATCAGATGTGTTTAGTGAGACTCACTGCTAACTCTAGTCAACAGAGCGTTTTTAGCCAACAGCGTGTGAAAATAAAAGGCATTCAAATGTGTTACACAAACAGTATTGTTGCGTTAAGCATTTAAGACCCAAAACAGAGGGATGCAAAGGAGAAGAAGCAGAATTATACAGGAATTATTGTGCCTGCCGTAGCAAACGCTGCTAACAGACAACTATCTGCACACACACTGCAGTCAAGTGTGTGTGTGTGTGTGTGGACAGCACATCTCGTCTGCTGAAAGAGCTCACATATAAATGAGACAGAGGGACGTCTTGCTGTCACTGCCAGACCCAACGAATTCAATTCCCTGCGATAAGACCCCGGCAGACCTGAGCGGCTCCTTCTTCCAAAGTATCTCGTTATCTTTACCACACATTGATGGAAAAGCTTCAAGGAGAGCCGAGGTGTACACACCTCAGAAGAGCAAAAATAGCCTTGATAATTTGTCCTGAAACAGTGTGTCCTTCTCTCGGTGCTAACACATGTCAGGCAGAAGTCAGCAGTCGTAACCCAACAGATGAGGTAATGCTGGAGGTTCATCTCAGCCACAGCGAAGCAGCCTAAAGCAGCTGGTGATGAAACTCCTAATACTTGATCCAATCACAAGTGTTCATCTGAGACACATTTACCATTTTCAGCCCCCATGCTCTTTAAATATATCAATGGCGGATCACATGAGATGCTAATATCATGTGTAAACACTGACTTATATGGTTTCTATCTAGTAGAAGCTGGTCAGAACTAGTTTGAGTGTTTGATTAGCGTATGTGGTCTATTAACTGTTTAAATGTTTGATCAGCTCGTTTTGAAGGGGAAGGTCTTGAGATACTACGGTAGTTTTTTTAAATATTTTGAATCTTTTATTTTATTTTTTGTCTTTTTAATCAGGTTTTTGTGTGTGTGTGTGTGTGCGTGTATTGTTATCATACATTTTTATTTGTATTAATTTACATCAAGTTAAATGAACAGTGTGTGTTAGCAGGAAAGGTCATCCAATAAAGACAATGATATACTATTATATATATATATATATATATAGAAAATGTTTTTTGTTTTTGTAATTTAAAAGTTTTTTATTATTTTTTGTCATTTTTATTAGTTTATTAGTTATTATTATACCAGAAATTAGTTATTTTTATGTTTAAAACTATTGAATATCTTTTTTTTCAGATTTTTTTTGTACATCAAGTTAAATGATCAGGTTTTTTTGAGATGTTATTAAGATTAGTTTTATTATTTTTATATATCTATTTATTATTTTTATATATATAAAAATAGTGTTTTATATATATAAAATGGTATATATATATATATATATATATATATATATATATATATATATAGTTTTTTAATATACGTTTCAACTTTCAATATATGTTTCAACTTTAAAAACAAATTAAATTTTTATAATATTTTATTTCAGTTAACATTAATTTAATGTCAACTTTTTTTATGATTTAGTTTTTATTTCACTTCTCATACCAGGGTACTCATATTTTACTTTACAGATGAAGAAGATTTTTGTTTTCATCTTGTATGTCATCATTTTTTTAAGAAGAGTCATGAAACCTTTATGAAACCGTGTGTACTAGCAGGATACGAACACAGATATTTTTATTGTGTATTTCCCGCATTATGTTGAGGTCACACAGGTTTATGTGTGGGTTTTTTTCTGTTGTTGAGATTTTAAGTGCAGTATTTTCCAGAGCGTGTCTGATTGCATCTGGAGCACCAGTTATCACTGCAGGATGCTGTCGATTTTTTCCTTCCTCTACACTGCAGGCACTTTTAAACGGATGTGTTGTTATTTTCATTTAGCTTCCAGAAGCCTCCGTTCCGTGGCTCTGACGTTCAGCTAACTCTTCTGTTGCTATCATTAGCACCAGGCTAATGCCGCAGGCGTCCTGACTCAGTTCAATCTGCTGTTTCGGGGCCCAGAGCCAGTCAGATTCCTCATCGAAACACTCCGGGATGCCAACTAAACACAGATCACAACAGACGGGAGCGCCTCCTTCCTGCTCTGTGTGAAATCAACTCAGTCCTGCTTCTCCAAGCGCTAAATTACCGTTAAGAGATCATGTGTGAATAGGACCTTTTTAGGGGCAACTGCATTCATGCAAACGTTTAAAACTAAAAGTGAAACAAAATGCATGTATGTAAGGCTTAATATTAAGAAACGTGCATTGTGCACAAGTAGTGCTCCATATAAAGTTGTATATAATTAAGTCTCCAACAATATGTTTAGAGATCACGGTCGTTCAGAGAGCATTTCCAGGTAATGATGTCACAGAGTTTACCGCTGTTTGGAAATTGATGTGTGAATGGTGCTTTACTGGAAAAAAGTTGGAACGTCATTGCCTGTGTGGACAGCAATGTAATTTTACGGCAGTTTACTGGTATTACTGTGTGAAAGGGGCTCGTAGGTGAATTATAGCTTGGCAGAAGTCAGACGATGGTTTCTGGGAAGATGCATCATGGGTCACTGGACATATAATACACCTGCTCCGGACTGGCAAAGACTGCAGAGAGGCAAATTAAACTGGCAAAGGGACATCATTTAATGCATTTCAGTGAAATCAGATCATGATTGGATTGCTTTGTGTTTGGATCACATCTAGGGTTTCATAGATGATGGATGGAGTGCTCACCAAGGCTGCATTTATTTGATTAAAAATGCATTAATATTGTGAAATATTTGTGCAATTTAAAATAACTTTTTGAATGCATTTATGTATTCATATTTCAATGCATTTCTTTTTTTTATTCATGATGCATGGCTGCATTTTCTGCAACCATTTCTCCAGTCTCTAGTGTGATGTGATGTCACACTCTGAAGAAAATAAATCACACCTAGGACAGCATTTGAAGGGTTAATTAGGCAGAAATGTGTTTTGCATCACACACAGCGTTAAACACACCATTAGAAAGTTTTAGAAGTCAATTGTCACTTGCACAGATTCTGGGTGATAAGTATTTTCACACTCTGTGCTGTAGAGACGAGCTATTTTACACAGAATTGATCGTCTCACAAACTTTCCGGACGACAAAAACATCTACTAGTAATTAAATGCATATCTTTATAACTATAATAAACAGTAAGCACAGTGAATAAAGTGAGACAAACAAACATCACTGGAATGATTTATTGAGAGGCTCATTACAACACGTCGTAATTACCTAAAACAGGCAATTAGTGCCATTTGAACAGTTTAGAACAAAGAGAGACTGATGACACGAGTCATTAACTCATAATCTCAAACTTTTGACATTCAGCAAGAAGAGGAATTACTGTAAACATTTGAAGATCAGCAAGAGTTTGTGTGTACTTTCACCATAGCTAATTTACTTCATCAGTGCACTTTGTTCGTAGAAACTAATGTGCGTCTTTTAATTGCTTAGAATAAAGCGTTTGTGACAGAGAGTGAAAACAAGGTTTAAAAATGCTTTTTTTTAAGTTAGCTTCAAAGACTAATCTCCGGAAACATAATACGAAGATGCATTTCATGATGCCTTTAATGTTAATGTTTTATCTTCTGTGAAATTTTACTTGAAAATGTTTAGTGATACACACTAGCAATTATGCACATGATGTCATCACTATCTCTGGCGTGTGATTGGATGATGGTGGTTTCTTGTAAATAACTTTGGGACGTCTCTAGATTTCAATTATAAGTCATGTTTTTAAAGGCAATTTTCTAAAAATGAGTTTGTTTCTCCACTTCAGCAGCATTTACATACACCGAAACTTAGAGTTTTATTCCTGTCAATGTTTTTACCGAGGGGTTTGTTGATATATCATGTTCACCTGGTTTTATACTACATTATATTGCTGCAAGCATGGTGAAAATGCATTATATTCTCTCTGGTAACAGTATTTTCTGATTTATGGGGTGATCGGAAAAGAAGTAGAAAATCCCATCTGTTAAAAACTTTAATATTTAATATTTATATGAAATCAAACAAGAACTTTGAACCTGGCTTCAAAATAAATCCCATTAATAAAAACCTCAAAGTGTAATATGCCAAGAAAATGAATCTGGAAATGTACACAGATTTCATTATAAAATGCCTGAGTTTACTCATTTAGAAAAAATGTTTTTGCTTTGAGGTTTCTGAAATGTTTTGTATGCAATTCTTAATGTACTGTAATCAACTTATTATGATCAAATATGAGATCTAATCTTTTTTTTTTCACATTCACCTGTGGTGTCTTGCTTTAAAGTTAAAGAGTCACCAATCAAGTATCTCCACACCTTTTCAGTTCTGCATGTGTTGTAGTTTTACAGAGTAATGTGAATTTAAATCAACTACATTTTCAAGTCCATTCAGTCAGTAGTGTCACATTGTTTCGATCTGTGTGCTCACAAACAGCCTGAACTGGTGAAATCAATGCACGTCAACAGAAACAGCTCTCTGATCTCTAATCAACAGCGACAGGACAAACTAGTGCAGAAAGATCCTAAAAATCACTTGTGAAGCGAGCGCCTGGGGACGCCTGGCCTCCTTCATGTCTGTTTACATCACGTGCGCTTGTGAACTCTTGACAGAAGACACAGAAGAGGAGCTTTAACCTTTGTAATGTGGCTCAGTTCAGCTCAAACAAACAAACATCTGAATCTGGATCTGAAGTGCTCTGGGACACAGACACGCAGGTCAAAGTCAAACCCGCTCGCTCTGGTAAAGTGCTACTGTATCTATCTATTTAAAATCTGAAAAAGTGTACAGACAGCTAATAAACGCCTATAACAATATTGTAATAAATAGCTCTAACTTACTTAGGGAATGTTATATGTAGACAAAATTATATTTGGAAGTGTAAAACACCCAAATACAACTTTCTACAGAAAAAAATCCTAACTTCAGGAGTTTCTGTTTTGAGTACACAGTAAAAAAACATCCAACGTTGCTCGCATTTTTTCTTAAAATTCAGAAAATTCATTAATTCTTAGAGAAAACAAAAGGAAAATTTGGACAAAAATGTTCCAGATCTTTAAGGGTTAACATACTGTATATAATACATGTTATTATTATTATTATTATTCAAGTTTATTTGTATAGTGCATTTTACAATACAAATCGTTATTTGTATAATTATTATAATAATAATAATAATTATTATTATTATTATTATTATTATTATTATTATTATTATTATTATTATTATTATATCTAAGTGAGTGTGTACTATTTAGATAACGTTAAATAAATTTTCATAATATAATTTTTAGTGAATGTATAGTAATTAATAATCAGTCAATGTCCAGTGTAAAATTATAATTAATATTTAGAATATATTAGTAACATTACCATTACATACCAATTTTGGGACAAGACTAATGTTATTTATTTGTTTGTTTAAATGTATTATTATTATTATTATTATTATTATTATTATTATTATTATGTGTATGTATCTAAATATACATTAATATTACATAAAATTCGAAATATTGTACATAATATGTAGATAATATTATTGATTTGCTTTATTTAAAAGTTCAGTATTATAGATTTAAATGTTAGATTTAAATAAAATATATTTTATATCCACATGCTGGTCTATATATGGCCAAAGTATTTAGAAATTTAAAAAATAAATAAATAAGTGTTTTTTTTTATGTGTGTGTGTGTGTGTGTGTGTGTGTGTGTGTGTGCGTGCGTGCGTGCGTGTGTGTGTGTGTGTGTGTGTGTGTGTGTGTTTTCCTGCACATTACAGTGGAGTCTGTGTGAAATATGAACACTTTTAGAGAGGTGTGAGGTTTTCGCACTGAAGTGAATGTGTTTAGCATACACAATGCCTTTTGCATTGATATTTGATATTTTAAGTAGTGATAGTGAAACTTGACTCAGCAAACAACACTAAACATGTTTACTTTAAAGGGATAGTTCCCTTCTGTCATCATTCCTTCATCTATTTTGCTCCTATAACATTTCAGACAAGTGGAAAGAAAACACATGACAGGACTGCCATGTTTTCAGCCCCATAATGCCGTGTGAAACGATTGTTCTGCTCATTAACGGAGCTGTGAAGAAGATATCTGGCCAAAGAAAGAAACATCCAGAGTTCTCCGTCAGGTCATTCGTGAGGTTTTGATTCGTGAAAGCGTTTGAATTTCACAGCAGTGTTGTCACGATGAGAAGTGCAGCTTATTACAGTTTGGAGTGTGATTTATCTCGTTAAATTTCCCTTCGTAATAATCTGTGACTGATGAGTTATTAGACCACACTCGGACACAAACACACTTGTTCTCCAGAGAAACCGACTCTGTTTAGGATTCAGATTTCCCATAAATAAATATACAGTTGTAAGTTTATATCTCGCAGTTCTGACTTTTGTCTTTGAATTGCATGATAAACTTATAATTGCAACGCACATATTAGCTTTTGCAATTAGATTTGCTAGTTTAGCCACAAGCACATGTTCATTAGCAGAACATAAGCAGGCGATGAGTTAGAAATTGTGTAGCTGAAGTCCTGCGAGGTGACGTACTCTTTTGTGTAATTATGCATGCAGTTTTTCAGCATGAACTAATGATAATCAAGGATATTTGTACTTAAATATATGCATGTCGCACCGCAAGAGCATTTCAGATTAAAACTGTATCCTGATGAAACCATATGGTGATGACAGTTTTACATTTTTTCTTATCTGTAGAAATTAAGTAGTTAATGAGTAGTTCATGAGATAAAATAAAATGAGCCCACTGAGAAAGTTATTTAATGATTAAAAATACAGTAAAAATTGTATAATATTATTACAATTTAAAACAATTGTTTCTGTGTGAATGTGTGTTAAAGTGTAATTTATTTCTGTGATGCTCCGCTGTATTTTCAGCATCATTCCTCCAGTCTTCAGTGTCACATGATCTTCAGAAATCATGAAAATATGGTGATTTACTAATCAAGAAACATTTCTGATTATTTCTGCTTCACATTTTCGTGGAAACTGTGATGCATTTTATTTTTCAGGATTCACAGATGAACAGAAAGTTGAAAAGAACAGCGTTTATTTGAAATAGAAATCTTTTGTAACATTATAAACAAAATTTTGATCAATCGAATGAATGAAGTTTTAATTTCTTAAAAATAAACAAATGTTTTGGGTGGTATTGTAAATGATGCTGCTTAATGTTAACATTTGTATCACAAGTAATTTGCAAAACAGATTTAATGGCATATAATACTGACACTTTGTCTCACTGATGCATTTTATTTGCTTAAGTCTTAAAAGTCTTATTAGTTATTAACCACGTGTCATGCATGGTGCATTATGGATATGAGACTTGTTGTAAGTCAACCAGTGTTTTGTGTTTTTCCAAGTATGAAATTGGAAATGATGACTTTCTGAATTGAATAGAGTGAAGCTTATTTCTTCTATTGGGTCAAATGGACACGTCAACAGATCAATATGAGTTCAGAAATCATTTTCATGGCTTAATCTCTCGCGGTCGCTGGATGTCAGTTTTGTAAGGGATGTTATACTGAAGGTCAGATATTATCAAGGGTTCATCAGGTCAGAACATCTGAAGCTATTTAATAATGAACTTTCATAGTGACGTTTCTATACTTGCCAACGGATTTTAAAAATGTCTTAACTTTGCATTAAACTTCCTAAATCACACTTGGCACCACACTATTGTTTTTTTATTTTTTTTATTTTTTTATCTATTATTATTTTATTTGTATCTATTCTATTCACTATATTTTAAAAGTTACACTAATGGCACAGGTTTATTATAGTTAACTATAATTAAAACCATTTAAAAAATGCTTACTGAAATAATTTCAATTTTTTTTTTTTTTGTTAAACTAAGTGTACTAGAATAACACAAACTTAAACCTAAATGAAAATAAACAGCTTAACAGACATAGACATAATTAATGCAATTTACAAATAAAAAGAGGATTACAAAAATATTAAATTTAAATGTAACACAATATATATATATATATATATATATATTTTTTTTTTTAATTTTTTTTTTTTATGTAGTTACTAAGACAGTACTGATCTGGTGATTAAGTTTGTAAGATGTAGATGTATTTTGATGACCATAGAGAGTCGAGTGTTTATGGAAATAAATAAATAAATATTGAGAAAAAAAATGGTTATTTGAAAAAATGCATGTTATATATACAGTATATACATTCGAATTACAAATTAAATGACAAAATGTATTTTAGATAGTTGTCATTTCTTTCTTTTTTCATTTAGTTTAACTTAATGTATTGAAATAATAATAATAATAATAATAAAGTTTAAATAAAAGATGAATGAAAACTATATAAAAATAAAAAACTAACTAATAAAAATAAAAAACAAACAGCAAAATCACTAAAACTTTAAAATTAATTTTGAGAACAGAATATACAAAAATGTAAACTAATTAAAAAAAAATCTCAATTCTAAGACAGCATTGATTTGGTAATTAATTTAGTAAAATTTTAACATTTCTTTCTAATGACCATAGTGTTCCAGTAAAATCCTTATGAATATATGATGAATTTAATACAATTTAATAAAGCTTAATCGAGTGGATTAGATTCTGTAAAAACTACTCTTGACATATTGCAATCAATGTTGTGTTGCTTTCATATCTTAGGCTTAAAGAACAAAACCAATTAACCAAAGAGAGGTGTTTTTCATTAAGTCATTGTTTCATGCATGATCTCATTGCATTACAACCTGCTCCGTAAAATCCCAGATGTGTCGTATGAGCTCGGATCAAGGAGGTTTTTTTATCCTCCACCCTTTAAATTCAGCCCAGAATCTCTTAAGTGCAGAAATCACTACGGCTAAACAGGGATGAAAGAGCATCCAGACCTGTCCCGTGTAGATCAAACGCTGCTTTATTCCTGCACGTCCCTTGACACAATTTATAGCACAATTAAGTCGCTCCTACAAGCGTCTAATTTTCCGCAGCGTTACTTCAGCTCAAAATTGGTCCGGAGCGCACAAAGCTATTCCTCGGAGATTTCCACGGCCCTCGATTGTGAAGAATCAGATCGAGGAAAATCTCAATCTGCATTGTGTTGTTGAGAGTCATATAAGAAACACATGGCAGAGATCAAGGATGAGGGATGATTTTCTGAAGCTTGTTTCTATGGGATGAGATGCTTCTCCTTGGACTCGCAGGAGAAGGTGAGGAAGAGCTTTAATTAGCTGCTGGAGGACTGAGAGGGTCAGGAACCTCCTGCTTTCTGATGAAGAGCGTACTTTAATGCATGCTCTTATTGTGAATGATTCGAGAGTGAAGGCTGATTTTTTTTCATCCAGCGGTAATTGGGTTTTGAAAAGACTTTCATTTCCAGCTTTTGTCATCGGTGCCAATTTCAGCCAATTTTTACCGGTTCAGATCATCGGTTCACCCTGGATCAAATTAAATTCTGCCTCACATTATTTGATTTTTAAATATCCCGTTTCACTTGGAAATACGTCACACTGAGGAAATAAGAGCGTCCATTTGTTAAGATATAAATGCATGGTCTATTACTTGATGCATCTGTCTGTCTGTCTGTGTGTGTGTGTGTGTGTGTGTGTGTGTGTGTGTGCGTGTTTGTCTCTGTATGTGTGTGTGTGTGTGTGTGTGTCTGTGTGTGTGTGTGTGTGTGTGTGTGTGATTGTGTGTGTGTATACAGTATGTGTGTGAATCCTGACGTCTCGGTCTGTGTCTCTGCAGGTGTAGGAAGCTGATGAATCATGGAGAGGCTGGTGTTGTATGTGCTGGTGTTCGGCGCGCTGGTGAAGGCTCAGCATTGTCCGGGTCGCTGCATCTGTCAGACCATCTCACCCACGCTCACACTCCTCTGTGCCAAAACCGGACTGCTGTTCGTGCCGCCAACCATCGACCGCAAGACAGTCGAGCTCCGTCTGACCGACAACTTCATCACCGCTGTCCGCCGCAAAGACTTCTTGAACATGACGAGTCTAGTGCACCTCACTCTGTCCCGCAACACCATCAGTCAGATCGCGCCGCACGCTTTTGTGGGTCTGAAGTCTTTGAGAGCGCTGCATATGGACGGTAACCGGCTAACGGTCATCAACAGTGACCAGCTGAAGGGCTTGATCAACCTCAGGCACCTGATTCTGGGTAATAATCAGATTCACCACATTGAACCGTCCTCCTTCGACGAGTTTGTCTCCACCATCGAGGACCTGGATTTGTCCTACAACAACCTGAGGACGTTACCTTGGGAAGCCATCGCCAGGATGACCACCATCAACACCTTAACGCTGGACCACAATCTGATCGACCACATCGACCCCGGGACCTTCACGCTCCTCACCAAACTGGTGCGGCTGGACATGACGTCCAACCGTCTCCAGACGCTTCCGCCGGACGCACTGTTCCAGCAGGCGCAGGTACTGTCCGACCCCAAAATGTCCAGCTCCTCCAAACTGACGGTGAGTTTCGGAGGAAACCCGCTGCACTGTAACTGTGAGCTGCTCTGGCTGCGGCGCTTGACGAGGGAAGACGACCTGGAGACCTGCGCTTCTCCTGAACACCTGATGGACAAGTACTTCTGGTCCATTCAAGAGGAGGAGTTCATCTGTGAGCCGCCGCTCATCACCAAACACCAGGTCAGCAAACACAACTTTTCTTTGTTTTTAAGACCTATTCTAGCAGTCAGCACCAACAACCTAACCTAACCTAACCCTAACCCTAACCCTAACCCTAAGTCCCAATTTTCCTTTTGTTTTCTCTAAGAATGAATGAAATAACACAATTTTAAGAAAAACACAAGCAACAATTGTTTATTTCGTTTAATTAACAATAGATTGGAGTAGAGAAAATGGAAAGTATGAATAATAAACACAAACCAGCAAGTATTAAAAACAATTGCACAAATCGTCTTCTGCAACAATACAAACATAAAAAAATACTCACAAAATGAGGGGAAATATTCAAACATTTTTTGCAACTTGTCTTTATGAACTATATAATAAATATTTACTTAATAATATACATAATACAAATGATCGATCTACTGGCTGTAATCTGCGTCAGATTCGATTTTACCAGGACATCGTCTAGCGATGCAAAGACATAAATCCCAGTGCTTTATGTGTTTCGTCCTTGTTTTAGGTTTGTTTTATTTCAAAGTACTCAGTCTGTGTTTTTCTGGCCGTTTTCCAAGAGTTTTCCCATGCAAATGTGTTTAATTGTTTTTGTTTTTATGCACGCACACATGACAGACTTTACTTTCACTTTGCGTTCATTCATACTTCCAAAGAAATATGTTAAATAGTAGTTCAAAAGTCTAATTGTTAATTGGTTGAATATGGGACAGTATGAACCAATCTGTGCATGGGGGTGGGACTTAGCATCAACAATCATTTCAAACAAAATAAAATGCATTAGCTTCTTCTGACGAATCAATGTTGTCGAAATGTGATGATGTAATCATGTACAGAGCCTCTTAATATCCAAATGAGACAAATCGGATATCACAGAGAATCTCTGCTTTACAGTTTTACTTTTTAAAGCATTCAGATAGACAAACAATGCTCCTTAGCCGTTCACTGTAAACCACGGCTTCTTGGGGCTTATTGCTTTATTTAACTTCACGCAGGTCACCAAACCCTACGTGATGGAGGGACAGGGCGTGACTCTGAAGTGTAAGGCGATGGGTGACCCCGATCCCACCATTCACTGGCGCTTTCCCGATGGCAAACTGGTGCACAACAACTCTCGTACGATCCTGTACGACAACGGCACGCTGGACATCCTGATCACCACGATGAAGGACAGCGGCGGCTTCAACTGTGTGGCCTCCAACGCGGCCGGTATCGCCACCGCAGCCGTGGAGGTCAACATGATCCCACTGCCGCTTTTTGTCAACAACTCGGGTCACATGAGGGAGGCCGACCCGGGGCTCTCGGACATCACCACCTCCACCAAATCCGGCAGCAACGACACCAAACCACAAAACAAGAGGGTCGTCGTCGAAAACCTGACCGCAAACTCAGCGGTCATCCACTGGCCATCCGAGCGCCACATTCCCGGGATCAGAATGTATCAGATCCAGTACAACAGCACCGTCGACGAAACCCTGGTGTACAGGTAAAAAAGACCTCTTCTTTAACCTATACATAAAACAGACATGACTGATGAAATCCACGGCTCCTCAGATGCCCAGTGTGTCTACATCTGAAGCACTTAACCTCGGCTCACCCCAGTCGCTGTCTAATCTATCTCCTGTAAATCAGTCTGGATTAAAAGCCACTCGTGAATCTCATTTAACCAGCTTTCCAGGAAAATTACATCGAGTTAGACAGAACAGTCTTAAATTTCAGATACTCCTAACATTTATTCTGCATAGAAATGTCAAGAAAAATATTTATATTTTAATAATAATTCGTCTTAAAATAATGAATTGTAAAAATAATAATATAGTAATTTTTATTATTATTATTAACATCTGTGTAGTTATACTGAAGTGTATATTTATCCTTTTAGCTCCCAAATAATTATTAAATTAATTAATTAATTAATTATAAAATTAATAAAACTATTACTTTTGTTATTTGTATTTTTAACTGTTGTATATTTAACTATATTTAAATATATTTACTTAATATATATTTTATAATTTCATCATCATAATTAAATATAATTGTTTCTATTTTTCTATATTTAGTTTGGTGAATTTGTTTCTGTTTTTCTAATAAATATTTTTTGTGTGCACAGATCTGTATCAGTAAATTTAATGAACCACAAAGGCCTTCGATAGATAGATAGATAGATAGATAGATAGATAGATAGATAGATAGATAGATAGATCAGATAATGCAGTTTAACATCTGCAGCTGGAGAGACGTAAAACACTTCTGATATTTATTAGCCTCGCAGCAGGCCTCGTCGTATCATTACACGTGACAAATCTCCAAATTAAAACACCTCTTCCTTTTCAGTAAAGACGGGGAAACACTGGTAATGTGAATGAGGTGCAAACGAGTGACTGCTGATGATTGCTTTCAAGGACAAACAGTGGCTTTCAGAAAGAGTCACGGAGTTGGCTCGCTTTAGTGCAGCGTGTTCAGGTTGAGTCGAGGTCGAAGTGACAGATTCATCCACAGTCACCAGAAATACAGAGAAACGTCAGACCTGTGAATGAAATCAGCTTCAGAGATCTGCACTGGACTGAAGGGCAACACACACACACACACACTAAAGTGAAGTAAAGATCAGCTGAATTACTGATAACCCCGAAGACGCTCAGATTGAGCCAAACTTTATCTATCAGTGGGACGGAGATCTTGAGGTTTAAAGGCCAGACTGAGCTGATATCGAACAGATAAATTAGTTAGATTAGACTAGCGCTTCTGGGAAAAATAATGAGAAATTGTATTTTGCGAATAAAAAAGACAACAAAATTTTTTTCTGACATTATTTTCAAGACAATTAAAACTTTTAATGCACGTTATAATGTTAAAACAAATATATATATATATTTTAAATAAACAAATAGGTTCAATTGTACTTTACAGTTTAAGTTATTTATTTATTTATTTATTTATTGCATTACTCTAAGCTTAATTGTCAGTAAAAAAATATTACTATTATTTTTTTTTATATAATTTAGAGGGTAACCATGCATAATAATCAGGAAGATATTTATATATACTTAATTAGTTCTTAATTTTCTGGCAAATTATGAAAAATATATTCATTATTATGTTCTATTTTATGTTGTTTCACTGTATTACTATTTACATTTACAACAGATTTTTTGCATTAAAGTAAGATTTAAATATGCTAAATGAAAGGAAAATTTGTTATTGTTTTATAAAACATTATATTATGTAATATTATTTATTATATTACTATTTAAATAATACTTTTTTCACACTACAGATATTTTTCATTACAATAATGAGAACTTAGTGGGTAAAATGTGCTTAATTATCAGGATAATTGTCACAATGCAAACTTTATTATTACTTTTTAATTTTTATTACTACTTTTTTAATCTTTTTTGAATGAGATATTTTCTTGCATTACAGTCATGAGAATTCAGAATGTAAGATGTACTTCGTTATCAGAAAAACTGTCTTGATGCAAAAAAACTATTAAAATATTATCCGCATGGTAAATATAATTTCATATTTTTTCTTTTTATTTTGGGGTGAAATATGAGCGGTCAAGCTCTTAGTTATTTTAGTGCGATTGACGATTACATGGAGCTTTGTGAAGACACCGCTGCTTCAAAACATTAGTATCTAACGGCTCATGATCATCAGATGAGATCCAGACCCGAGGACTGAAGTCCTTTCATCAGCATCTGAGTCAGGAAAGCATTACAAAACCATCCAAACATGAGCCGACTTCATTCTGATTCAGGAGGACGACACACTTCTAAAGCAGACAGCAGTTACTGAGCAGAAAAAACACGCAAGCAAACAGTGAAGTGAGAGGATATTTGAGCTGAGAATTGATTTCTGTCTCTTGAACTGCTTCAGACTGACTCTAAATGGCAGTGCACTTACAGACGACAAAGAAACGACAGAATAACAAAACAAAACAATCCAGCATCGGGAAGACTGCACCCTGCATCATACTTTAAAATATGCAAAATGGTGTCATTATTATATTTATTATATATATATATATATATATAAAATTCTTGCAATGCAATAAAATATATAATATATATATATTTATGAAATAATTATTATTGTAAGTGCAAAAACAAAACTATATATATATATATATACATTACTGTTTTTTGTGCATTACAGTAAATTGAATT
>NC_039282.1:19242235-19244735 GCF_003368295.1 Carassius auratus
ATGCATGTCAAAATGCTTTTTTCAATGGACTTGATTAATTGACAATTGACATGACCTTCTTTGACAGCAACAGCAAAGTGTATAGGAAGTGTTTCTCCTCCCTTCAGTAATTTCCTAATTCATTATTTGACCACCCTAACTATTTACATTTAGTTGCATTTTATTTTTCACATTGATCTGCGTGATCCATCAGAACAGACCTTGTTTAGGTCTCAGTGCAGCATTAGAGAACCACTGTGCTGTAAACCTGTGTTTCACATCATTCCTGGTCCTGATGCTGCGTTAGAAGGCAGCTCCCTATGTAGGCGGCTCACTAGGGCTGGAAACAGAGCTGTAGTCTGATCTGATCTGACCCGTCCTGCCTCCTCCTGCGGTCCTGAAGAGAGTCCGTAACGCAGCGGTGCCTTATCTAACGACCAACCCACGGAGGATGCTGCTAGCTGCAAACACACCCGTCCCGTCTCATCCCGTCCCGTTTCGTCAGTCTTTTAGTTAACTACGTGATGCCAAGGGTGCAGAAGCAGGAGGAAGCGACTGTGTTTGTTCTCGGTTGTGAATGTCTATATGTCCAATACTTTTCAAAGACTTACTTGCACAGAAGACACGAGATATATATACGCACCAATAATAAGAAAATAGATCTATACAAATAACATCTGCTTCTTCGGGAAGAAGGGAGCAGGTTTTCTACAGTATGAGGACGATTGGCAGCTGGATGGACTGTTTCTGGACCGGTCTTGTGCTGATGTTACTGTATCTGGCTGGTCTAGATAAAAAAATACTATTCTAAAAAAAAAAAAAAAAAAAAAAATAGACCAATAATGGCAAATACATATATAAGTATATTAAAATCTCTCGGTGTATGTGTTCTGAATATGTAAGTCATAGGTGACATGACTTTTTACAAACTTTTTTGGAGTGCTGGCGAACGGTTTTTACATTAAAAACCACTGTCATCACCACGTTCTTCAAGTTTATGCCTCACGACAAGGGGATTAAATTTCTTTGTGTGGGTTGACTGTAGAAGGTGTTTTTGTCTTTTGTTCTTGCACATTTTCCTCACACGTAATGACAGGGCAACCAAAAATGATGAGTTTGGATGTTTTTGGGGGGATTTTTAATCTCAGGTCGAAATGCATTAATACAATTTTATGAAATAGTCCGGTCTCTGTTATTCTGTGAAAGATGCACATTATGGACAAATATTTTTGCAAACTTCTTAGCTAATGTAAAGATTAAATACTACTTACATGCTACTAATTAATGTTCTGCTTAGTTGTTCGGTTAACTAACCCAGCCCTGCTACTATTAATATTATTAGAGTTTTATTTCTTATAATTTATTTTATTGTTATAGTTAATATTATTATTATTTCGATTTTTAATGTATTAAAATATTTATTAATTTATTTTATAAAGCAGCTTTTATTTTCAGATTTCAGTTTAACTTTTATTAATTTAGTCATTTTGTTTTTTATTAATTTTTTATAATTTTGTATAGTTTTATTTTGGTTTCAGCTTTAGTTATTTTAATTTCTGTTAATTGAACTTAAATATATTTATCTTAATTATTATTATTATTTAGTATTTAAATGTATTATAATATTTATTTATATTTTAAATTAGCTTTTATTTGTGTATTTTCCATTTTCAATTAAGTTTAACATTTAGCAACTTTGACATTTTTTGTATTTTATATATATATTTCTCTATTGCTTTATTTATTTATTGTGGTTTTAATTTCAATTAGTTTAACCTAAAAAAATATTTTAGCAAGGCAGCATTTTTATTTATTTATTTATTTGTTTATTTATTTATTTATTTAATTATGTGTCATCTAATATTTATATTTCACATTATTTTACAGAAATTTGCATTAGTTTTATTCAACAAACAACACTTATTTACTTATATATTTTTAATTTTAATTTTAATTTATATATATATATATATATATATATATATATATATATATATATTTATTTATTTTTTTATTTATTTTTTTAATTTAATTTATTTTTTTTAAGAGTTACAACAAACAAAATGCCCCATTCAGTGGAATGCACATTTATTTTCACTTTGTCCTTGTCCTGCATGTCTGAATGTCTGAAAATGACCAAAGCGTGATGAAATCTTAAGGTTAGAAGTAACAAAGGCATCATTTCTATCACACTGTGTTTTATCTGACCTCTAGTGTGTCCAGATCCAGTTTCTAATTGTAGTTTTATAGTATTAAACGAGATCTTCAGATGTGTTCAAATCTGCATCGGCTTTAATAGTTCAAATGCAGGGCTGACAGAAATGCTTCACTTCATTTTTAACAAATTGTGAGCAATTATGATGAAATTATGATTAATGCAAAAGTGTCGCCACTTTTTCTAGAAATAGACTCAAAACTATGAAAGCAGCTATTTGCATTAAGAGTAAAAAAAAAAGGTAGATGCTATAAGTGTAAATAGACAGAAATAGCAAACAGCGGCTGATGATCTTCATACAGCATT
>NC_039282.1:19249735-19289735 GCF_003368295.1 Carassius auratus
CTCTCTTGTGTGAAATATGATTGAATTTGTGTGTGGATTTGATTCTTTGGACATAACGTTGTGACCACGACGCTCTCCAAGGCTTTGTTCACACTGCTTGGAAATCTGATTTGTGTTTTAAATCCGATTTACTGTCGGTTTTCATCTGGATCTACTGTGAATAGCTGTCATCGTAGAAAGAAAGCATGGAAAATTGTGTCATTCCCTGATGAATAAAGAGCTTTAAAGCTAAAGCGGTCAGGCTTGAGACCAACCAGACCAGATTAGACTGGTTTAAGATGATTTTTCATCTCACATGTCAACATAAACATTGCTGGCACAAGCCTACTCTACTTTGCACATTCATATGTTGAGCCTGAAATCACAAAAATCATTCACTCTCTTCAGTACTTTAAGTGGGCCGGTACGCACCGGTACTCAGTACTGCCACTTCCAAATATAGCTCTTGAGAATACCACCACCTCTCCGTGCGCCCAGAACGTGCTTTTAGCGAACAGGTACGTTCATTTGGACATCTGTTTTAATAGAGGTTTTAATCCTTTGCCTTCGCTGCCGCTTTTCAGAGCGCCCTTCACAATGCACGCTTCCGAATTCTTCCTAGTTCGGAGCGGGTTCGCGAATCATTGAGTCAGTTTGGGAATCGCAAATAATTTGAATCAATTTGGGAGTTCGGAGCGGCTTCGCGGATCATTTGAATAAATACGAGAGTTCGTATAGGGTTCGCGAATCATTTGAATCAGTTCGGGAGTTCAAAGCGGATTAGCGAATCATTTGAGTCAGTTCGGGAGTTCGGAGCGGCTTCGCGGATCATTTGAATCAATTCGAGAGTTCGGAGCGGGTTCGCGAATCATTGAGTCAGTTTGGGGATCGCAAATAATTTGAATCAATTTGGGAGTTCGGAGCGGCTTCGCGGATCATTTGAATAAATTCGAGAGTTCGTATAGGGTTCGCGAATCATTTGAATCAGTTCGGGAGTTCAAAGCGGATTAGCGAATCATTTGAGTCAGTTCGGGAGTTCAAAGCGGATTAGCGAAGCATTTGAGTCAGTTTGGGGATCGCGAATTATTTGAATCAGTTTCGGGAGTTCGTAGCGGGTTCGCGAATCATTTGAGTCAGTAGCTCTTTCTAAGGGTATTTTTTCAAAATCCTTTTGCACATTTTATTTATGTTCAGTAGTTCTTTCTAGCTCAAGCAAATCCACAGACTAATAAAAGGATTTATTATTAAGGTCGTCTGTTGACTGCTGTATATAAAAGCCCTTCAATATAGTTGTTGTTACCTCTGGGGATGAGGGGAGTCATCCAAAAAAAATAATATATATATATATATATATATATATATATATTATTTGAGGCTATAATAGAGTACCTGCACCTCTTTTGGGACACTTAAAGCACTGACTCTCTTATAACTCTCAGTATAAGGGTTTGGATTGGACTCTTAAAAAAAAAATTGCATACTAAAATCGTTCATTGATAGCAATTCAGAAATAGCCATGTATTTGCATTATTTTCTTTTTGCACTTATGTATTTTTTATTTAAAAAATTATAAAATAAAATGTATTTATTTATTCATTTAATTATTGTTTATTTATGTTCCTATATTTATTAATGTATTTTTTATTACATTATTTTCTTTTTGTGCTTATGTATATTTTATATATACAAATATATATTCTATTTAATAAATTATTGCATTATTATTTAACATTATAGTTGATGATTCACCAAAAATAACTTTTTAATTAAAAAAATAACAAAATAAAATGTATTTATTTATTTAATTAATTGTTTATGTTCTTATATTTATTAATGTATTCAAAATAAATTATTTTATTTATATTTATTTTATTTATAAAAATATATATTTTATTTAATAAATGATTACTTTTATATTATAGTAGATGCTTCATTATTTTCTTTTTGCGCTAATGTATTTTTATTTATAAATATACATATTTTAGTTAATAAATTATTGAATGATTATTTTATATTAAAGTTGATGATTCACCCATAACTATTTTATAATAAAAAATAATATGTATTAATTTTTTTAATTGTTTATTAATGTTCTTATATTTATTAATGTATTCTAATTACTGTACATTAGTTTTGTAAGCAGCAATATTTTATTTGTGTTTATTTCATTCATACATTTTTTTTCTTTTTTTATTTAATAAATTTTTCGTTTTAAACTATAGTAGATTCTTCAACAGTGACTATTTTTAATTAATTAAATTATATAAATAGTTGTTTTTAATTAATGTATTCTGATTACATTATTTTCTTTTGTATGGAGGGTATAAACATTTAGAATTATATTTATTTTCTTTTCTTTATAAAATATGTTTTAAATAAATGAATGATTATTTTTATATTATAAAATAAATGAAACATTGAAACATCTTTAATGGAATGTTTTTTTTTTTTTTTGGAATGTTCAGATGGAATGTTCGTCTAATGTTTTTTAAATGTTGCTACTTGTTTCAGAACGTCCAGAGAACATTCAAAAGTAACATTCTCATAACGTTTACAAAACATTCATATAACAAAATACTTTTTTTTAACCGTTCAGAGAACATTCAGAGATCCACACAATGTTGCACAACTTAATGTTGTAAGACTGTAAGGTTTTTCGATTTCTTTTTCGTATGGAAACCTTACGTACAAATTCTAATGAATTCTAACTGTATGAATTCTCCTTCAGTCTGCGGGCCGCACAGAGATGAGAAACGCTCGGAGAGTTTCCCCAAGGCAAGGCCTGCTGGAAGCCATTCATTTAAGTCAGCGCTCGCCGCTGTCAGCCAATAGAAACGTCCGTCATCTGCCCGGCTCGTTTGCAAGAGCCATTAACTTTTGTTGCAATATGCCAGTTTCTGGCTGCAATAAAATAGGCGCATTAAACATGCATGACATGTAATTCTTTCCATTCCTCAGCGAGAGAGAGAGAGAAAGCAGCTTCTAAAGCCGAAGGAAGGCGCTCGCAGCGTAAACAGCACGTTTATGCTCATTTTCCTAATGTGTGAGGCAGCTGTGTCATGTACAGCAGCGATGGCTCTCGGCGAACAAGACCAGACTGTCAGAATAAAAGCAGAATTATCTCAGTCTCTCTGAATAATACTGCTGTGTCCGTGGCTTTCGGAGGCTGCTTGTATGACTCTCCTACTTTTGAAAAATCAGCTAACAAGTGCAAAATTCGGTCTACATAATTACATACAGGGGAGTTTTTTCCCCCCACACACACATAATGTGCATTTATTTTCTGGTGGAAGTGTTATTCTGGATTATAGACTCTATGTATTTTTGTTAAAAGCGTCTTAATGCTGGATTTGTTTCAGGTTTTGTCTTCTCCAGGTGTTCACTGATGGACTGGAGTGCTGTGGATTATTGTGATGTTTTTATCAGATTCTCATTCTGACGGCACCCATTCACTGCAGAGCATTTCCCAAGCAGTGTCACTTTGGGGGGTAAAACGTGCTTTGTTGTTTTCAATATGAACTTGGGACTGAATGATGCAAAGGCCAAAACGCACATCAATCGATAAACCGAACACTCAAACCTAAACATTAATAATGACGTGTCGGGGTCAGATTTCATAGAGTTGTGCATCCTCAAAGAAGGAAGTGTGCGAGATTAAAACCATAAATTGTCATCACGTCAAACAGGCTTTTCCTGTTCCTCGTTCCTCTAGTAATCGTATACCTGCCTTCTTCGTGCAACACATGATGGGATGAAATTACCTCTCTTCTGACCTGGATATGGACAGGAGGAGACGAGAGCGAGAGAGAGGCAGTGTAGGTTTAGTTGTGCATTAGCACCCGACAATTTCACGAAACACTCTCGCTGACGGAAAACATCCATGTCAGCTGACTGTAATCATCGGCCTCCGTTCTGACGCTTGTTCGCTCACGCAAATCATGAAATTCACGGTTGTGAAACGTCTGGCTTCAGGAAGTCTGCAGGGGGTTTGCGGGAAACTGTGGTTAATGACAGACGGCCGAAAGGAGATGTTTAAACCTTCATTCCAGCATCGCTTGAGATGTGTGGGGGTTTTCAGATGCGTTTGTGTCTGGGTTGATAAATGAAAGGTTGTAGGTTCAGATCTCAGAAGGGTTGATTTATTAACGATCACTATAGAGTTCACTTAAAGCATTATGCAAATAGTTCAGAACCCACACAGATAGTTGTAGGCTGAAGAACACAATAAATAAAGGATTAAAGGTAAAAAAAAATAAAAGATTAGTAACAGATTTATTTTTGTTTGTTTGTGAAGCGATTCATTTTAACCAGGGCCCAAACCCTGTCTTTTTTTTCTTGTAATATTCATACATTATAAATATAACACACCTATAATCAATTTTTTATTTGTTGTTGATGTGTTGCTTGTGTCTGCCTGACATGTTTTTACTAGTGATATCGAAACGATTAATCACGATTAATCACATTCATAATAAAAGTTTGTGTTTACATAATATACGTGTGTTTACTGTATATATTTATTAAGTAGGCCTAAGTATAAATTCACAAACATACATGTATATATTAAGAAAATATTAAGATGTATTTACATATATTAATATTCATATAATCTTTGTTATATATAAATATATTTAGCATAAACATATTTTTCTTAAATAAAAACGCGTGTGTGTGTGGTCGTGTGGTGTGTGTGTGTGTGTGTGTGTAAACACAAACTTTTATTTTGGATCCGATTAATCGATTTAACAGCACTAGTTTTGACCTTTCTGTGATTTTTAATCATAACAATAGCAAACCCACAAGATTGCTCAGGTGTTTATTAGCCCTTTAACCTTCAAAATCTTACAGTACTAAGAGGCATATTTAATGTGCATACTGTAAAGTAGCAGACAAATACCTTTATAGCACAGGATGTTATTTTAACAACATACGTTAATTAACACAACAGCATGCCACCTGTACATCTACTCTTAATCTATAACTCTAATGATATTGGAATATAATAGCAAAGACTGAAAAAGTACAAAAATATATACACGGGAAAGTTATCTTTACACATAGACTTTAATATAAAACGAACTATATAAAATGTTACATTATAATATATTAAGATATTCCAAATGTTTATTAATCGTGAACTTTCCTACTTGTCGGTTGCGACAGCCAATCAAATTAAAGGAGGCGGGGCTTAATTATTATTTTTTAGCGTGCACAGAAACCGAGCGTCATTTCCAGCTTCAGTTCGAAACCGTTGTTTAGATTTATACATCTTGATTATTTATTCTTAATTTCCAGTGATGCAAACTACTACTACTATTTGTCAAATGTCGCCGGTTTGAATTAAAAACATAAGCTGAATCACGCGTGATTTATGACTGAATATAACGGAAAACATTTCAGCATTTTCGACATATTATAAGGATATATAGAGTGCATCTGAATATGTTTTAAAATAAACCTAGTTCAGCTGATTACAAAAAAAAAAAAAAGTCTTGGCCTTATATTATTCCTTCTGGTTCTTTATTCACTCTTTATTTAACTCCTTTCAGTAAACGGTCATAACCAGATGCTTTCCAGCAGACACACTTGAGGATGATGGGTAGACGAAGCTTTTATTAAAGCTCATCTCTGTGTGTAATTGGCTCAGAGATGGCTGATAATCTGCCGTGGAAGATATTTGTCTCCGACTTGCTCCGTGTTCTTCTCATTTCTGGAATATTCTTGGAGCAACACCTACAGAAAAACAGACGGTTTGCATTAATATTACTGGTTTAATTCTTCTCATCTGCTCGCCGAACTCAAATATTCCTGCCGTCTGGAGTCGTGGCGTCTTGATAGTTCAGGAATTGGGACAGTTATACAATATCTGTAGGTTTGGGTGGGGTTAGTATTTGATCTTTGGATCACATGGCAGTCTATTTTGACCGTTAAAAACACACTTTGTTTTAAGAGTGATTTGGTAACACGTCTTACAGTAAAGTTGCAGTAATATCTCTTTTTACAGTTTACATTTAATTATTTTCACCTGAATAAAGGTGATTCTCAGTTTAAATCTCAGTTGATGAACTTCTTGCTTTTCTCTTGCAATTTAGCTTTTGTTTCCTCCATGAAATAAAAAATGCAATTGACAATCTCAATTTTTTTCTCAGAATTCTAAGGAAAAAATATGTGCAATTCAATTTTTTTTTCAGCACAAAAAAAAAATAAAAAATTTTAATGGCAACTTTTGACTTGTATTACAACAATTCAGAGTTGTTGATGTTTTTTGTTGTTGTTTTTGTTGTTAATTTCTTGCAATTGCAAGTTTATATATTACAGTGATGTCATTATTTCTCAGAATTGCACATTTAAAAATCTGACGTGTGAAAAAAGTACAAATTGTGAGATATAAACACTTTTATTTTCTAAAGTGAAATTGGTTTCTGTACATTCTTTAACATCATCTAACAATGAAAAATACTACTAAAGTAATTATTCATTAATAAATACTGTACCAAACATGTGTTTCATTGATAGTTAATAAAAAACTGTATTTTATATCTATGTTGTGTCTTAACTCATCAGTTAACTTTAGGGTGTAATCTGAGTTTTGGATGCTGTGTAAAACATTAAAGCTTGAACTCAAATCTTTTGCAGATGATGTTATTGATCATGCAAAAATATATATATTTTCTCCTCTTTCTTGTGTTATTAACATCAAGACCCGATGCACGACTGTTTCCATCTGTCGTCAATCGCTCAGTCAATGTCAACGTGTATGTTGAAGCAAAAAAAGGCAAGTCGTGGAGCCATTTCAGAGTTTTGTGATACAGTTTCTGGGACGAAATGTCAAAACTGTTTAATACCATTTGTCAGAGTGAGATGAGTCTCCTCTCGCTCGTCTAATCTATCCAATCTCTCACATTCCCGACACATCCATCATATCTCCAGCGAATGATTTTAGCTGTCATATTTTCATCCGTCAAAGCGGTTCAATGCTTCATTGGTGAAATACAGGACAGGACACTTAGTTTTAATACTTTTGGTTCAATGCAAATCTGATTAGCTAGTTGGATGTCACTGAAAAACATGGAATCTGATTGCAAGCTAAATATATACACTATATACTGACACGTCTTTTTAAAGTGCAATGAGTTAAAAAGCATGCATTGAGCAGCACAAATGTTTCAAATAAATAAGTTTCTTTGTTTTGTCTCGAGATGCACACCTGTAATGTTTTTTTTCTAAGCATGTTTATAAAAATCGCTTGAGTTTTTAATATCACTATTTATGATTAGCATTCATTTTGACAATTACACCTGATAGGACACATTTTATCCCTCTGATTAGACGAAAATAACATATATAATAGTCTACTTTCAACATAAAGACATGTTAATGTATTAATTAATCAGATAGATTGTTTTATGTTTAAAAGGTTAAACATGAAGAAGTCTCTAATGCATGTCCTAGGCTGAATTAATCAGATGAAAAATACATTAAAATTAGTAAAAATGAGAAATATTATTACAATTTAAAATAACTGTTTTCTATGCGAATATATATTCAACTGTAATTTATTTCTGTGATGCACAGCTGTATTTTCAGCATCATTCCTCCAGTCTTCAGTGTCACATGATCTTCAGAAATCACTCTTTAGCCGTATATTTGAAATGCAAATGCTCCTTTGAGACGGTGAGAGAACTTCATTATAGTTTGGTGTCATTCCAATTTAGATAAGAGAGTAATGTGTCTAATGCTACTGATAAAGCTCGTCTAAATGTGCTCGGCTGCAAAGGTCTGATAGCTGTCAGAGAGAGAATGGAGCAGAGGATTATGGGATTGAGGCCGTGTCCCGCTCTGAGCTGATGATCTAACAGGTGTTTTTGATGAACAGGTGTTGGAAAATTAACATGTCTTTTAATTTCAGCACATCTTAATGTGGTTAGGGATTTGACTGAATCACAAAACTGCATTTGGAATATTATTGCAGTGAGGTCTAGAGAGCAGGGGTTCTGCCTCTGTAGACATGTCCCTGTGACCACCCCGTGCTGAAAAAAAAGTAATATGATTTTTACACGCGAGCGCCAAAAGCGGAACTGATGTGACGCAACGTTCTACACGGGCAAGTTAGTGCAGCGCACCCAAACACTTAGGAATTTAAAGCAAACATCGCGCCTTTCGGCGCCTCCCATTTTTTTCACATCAGTTTGGGTGACTTGGTCATCTGAAGCAATTCCATAGCTTAATGTTATGGACAGAAGACTATTTACATCATTAAATTAAAGTTTACGGAAACCTTGTTTTCCCTCCTCTGCCACTGTCAATCATTCTCAATTCAGTATTCAAATAGCGCGCACCTCGTCCATTTACAGCAGGATGCACGGTAAAACTCTCTCCAATATTATACATTCACATTATAATGCTTGATCTGTAGATAAAAAGGCTGTGGATTTGCATAAAATAACTTTTATTTTGTGTATTTGTATTTTATGTTAAAAGACTCGCTTGTGCCTGTTAGATCACACACGTTTTAAAAACTTTTAAAATCACTTTGTGAGCTCAGTTTTGAAGCGTTTCATATTATCATGGTTTTGCGCACTGAAAGATTATTAAAAGCTTATTATATTTTTAGCCTGCACAATACATTTAAAATAAGCATAATTAAATTGTATATTATTTCTGTGTAGTGTAGTGTAAGCATTATAAATATATACTCTTCTGAATTCTTGACATTCATATATAAATATTAAATTGTGAAATGTATGAATGCCTGATTGAATTTTATAAGAGTACCAGTAGTAATTTGTTTTTATTAACATGTTTAGATTGTGTAAAATTACTGTGTAGATTTTTTCAAGAATTACTTTTTGTATTTATTTGCATTAGATTTAAATTAAATATGTTGCCATTTTTGGTTAAACACTGGCCCCTCCTTGCCCCCCCTAGTAAAATTTGTCTAGAGCCGTCACTGGACTCAAATGACTCAAATGATTCGCGAACCCGCTCTTAAATCGCGATTCGACTCAAATGATTCGCGAACACACTCTGAAGTCGCGATCTGACTCAAATGACGCAAATTATTCGTGAACCCGCTCGGAAGTCGCGATCTGACTCAAATGACGCAAATGATTCAGATGACTCAAATGATTCGCGAACCCGCTCTGAAGTCCCGATCTGACTCAAATGACGCAAATGATTCAGATGATTCAAATGATTCGTAAACCTGCTCTGAAGTCGCGATCTGACTCAAATGACGCAAATGATTCGCGAACCCGTTCTTAAGTCGGGATGTGGTATAGTTTCCACATACTTGTCTAAGTCCTATTTGAATAAAGAAAAAAGAGGTTTAGAGCCAGTAAACTTTTGTTTATAGCTAAATGTGAAATTTAGCAAACAGGAAACATACATTATGTAATATTTTCCAGTATTCTCTTTTGAATGGTCAAACAATCCAAATGAAAACAAAAAGAGAAGTCACTTACAAAATAACACTGAATAAATGCCAAAAGGTCTGACCAAAAGTTTTCAGGAGCATTGCCAAAATAAATGAATGAAGACTTCTTCAGAAGAATGACAAAAACAGCAACTCATGTCAATGTCTAACTTTAGTTGGGTAACATTTGTGAATTAATTAAATGTTATTTATTTTATTTTGTTGGTAAGCAGATATCTATGAGGCAAGGTCCATACTTTCTCCCAAGGTATATTCTCCACAATGCTATTCCAATTAGGTATTATGTAAGGAATTGGTATTATCTCTATCTGAAAGAGAGCTCTACTTTTATAATTATTTTTTTCTTGATCTGCAGAAAAAGCAAACATTTACGATCATTGTGTCAGTTAAATTCAGCGTGTAAGTACATGGCCATGTATTTACAGTACCATGTTTGGTTCACATTTGTCTGCTGTGCTGTAAATAAACAGTCGTGGAGCAAAAAGCCCGACTCATCTGGTTCAACGTGTCGAGGACTTTGTTTTTGCATCTTTTTTTGTTTTACTGGAAAGACACACTGCAACAAAAATCCATTGAACACTTCAACATGGATTTGACTATGAATGCTTAAAATCACTTTGTGAGCTCAGTTTTGAAGCGTTTCATATTATCATGCCATTTTTAATGTGCCCCTCTGGTTAAACACTGGCCCCTCCTTGGCCCCCCTAGTAAAATTTGTCTAGAGCCGCCACTGATTTTATGTTTTAGTTAAAGTTTTAGTTATTGTTGTTTAAATATGTGTATTGATTTTTATTGTAGTTTTAGTTAAACTAAATTAAATGAGAGTTGTTCTCTTTGCTAATAGCTGAAATAAAAATAGCTGTAATAAATTTTTTAGTTTTAATATTTTGCCCAGGCAAAATGTCTCAAGAAACTCTCTCAACATTTCTTGTCAAAGTTAATAAATTAAAACAATTACAATTATTATTATTTTATTTTAGCTATTTTAGAATTTTGAGAAATGTTCTTGAGATATTTTGACTTGGTAAATAGCTTAAATAAAATATAAAACTTATATGATTATTTAATTTTAATTTAGGTTAGCCTAATAAATGAACTAAACCTAAAATAAAAATTAATAAAAACTATGTAGACATTTTTTAAAGTCTATTCTTTTTTACAAATTTTTTTTTCATATAATTTGTATTTTATGTATAATTTATATTTAGTTTCAGCTGTTTGCCAAAGCAAAATTTCTCAAGAACATTTCTCAAGTTAAACTAAAAAGAAAAAAAGAGAGAAATTTTGCTTGGTGGCAAATAGCTGAAATAAAATAATTTTGAAATTTTTATATGAAAGCTATTTTTTCAAGGCAACATTTCTTTGTTTTAATTTAAAACTTTTAGTTTAGTTTAAAATAAATTAAATATAAATAAATATACATATATATTATAGACAGAACGCACAACAAAATAAGTAAATCTTTAACTAAAATTAAAATGAATACAGAAAATAAATAAATTTATATTATCTCATAATAGACCTGACTGAGGAAATGTAAGTTTTCGTTCACAGCCCAGTCATTAGCCACATGAGAAGAGGAGGAACTCATGCATAATTCATGAGATTCTGATTAAAGCCCTCATCCCACTGAGGCAGCAGACTCCGCCCCTCCCTGTCGCCATGACAGCAGCAGAAGTGCCACAGTCACTCATTATAAATGCAGCAACATCCACCTGACACACACTCACACTGAGAGCGACTTCCTCTCACCGTATGCTGTGCTTCGACACAATAGATGGGAAGACACAGGCCACAAATCCTGGAGCCCATCTGACACCAGCCACTTCGAAATTAATTAAAACTACTGATTTACCTTATGAAGCCATCAGGGTTAGCAATGCAAATGTAAAATCACTGTGCGTCTCTGGAGATCCGATTTTATCGTTTATAGTTTTTGCTCTACAAATTAAATCGGTGGCATTTTAATGACTAATTGCCTCAAAAAACATATGCAAATAACACAATGGCGTAATCACTTTTCTTATTTTTCGTGCATCCAGCAGGTCCCCGAATGTCACGCTGGTTTAACAAGGGAACGCATCTTGTTTCGCTGACTGGCAAACAGTTTTCTCTCTTCATTACAGGTCTATAATTGTAAACAGCATTATAATATTCTTTTTGTTTTATTTGATTGCAGAATGGACTTGAGTTTGGGGCAACTAATGCCAAGCAATTAAAATGCACAGATTTCCCGGCGTGTGAAACCATGCACTTGGCAACATGCGAGGACAACAGCTGGTCAGACATCTCATGCTGCTTAATTACCGCCGACAATCCCGCGGATCTTAATAAATGTACATGAAAATGACATGAAAAAAATTAAATTCACGTTTATTTGTATAGCGATGCAAAGCAGCTTCACAAAAAAAGTAAATTAAATAGTTTTGTATGTTGCTTCAGGGTTGACGTCCTCTTAGGTCCACTGAGGGTTTGACATAATCTCTTCTCAGGTGTTCAGTCATCTAAGATCTTTGTAAGGTTTGGGTCCAGACTGAAGCTTCTGTAAATACCTAGAGAAGCAAATAGAGAAACATTTGCATAGATGCTGTTCAAACCAAGCAAAAAAAATGATAACACATTCAATCCAAGCAAATAATGTTAATGTGCATAATGTATTAGCTTAGATAATTTGGATGTTTTAACTGGTCATGTTTAAATATTTAGTTGAGTATCATCTGCATAACAATGGAAAATAATTCTATTTCTAATTACCAAGGAGCAACTTGTAAATTTGAAAATAGCAGGGGGCCTAGGACAAATCCTTGTGGCACTCCACTTTACTGTCGTCAATTAAGATGATTTGAATAAACAAAGTGATAGCGATTTGAAAGGTAGGATGTAAACCATCTTAAAGTCTGCCCTTTTCTAATCAATCTATGAGTATGTCATTATTTATAGTGTTGAACAAAGCATTTTAAATTAAGTTAAACTAGTAATGAGATGCAGCCTTGGTCTGACGCAAGAAGCAAGTCCTCTGTAATTTTAACAAGTGCAGTTTCTGTGCTATGATGGATATTATAATCTGACTGCATAATCTTTTGCATGAAGGAGCACAAGTGAGCAGACATCTCAACAACATTTTTAAAAATTTTATACATAAAATTGATATTATGCCACTTGAGGTCTGATTTTCATCTCCGTCTGTTAGCAGACAATCATTTTCCTCTGGGATGCTCCTGTAAGGTTTCCTCACTCAATTCTGGCTATTAAGTTAATCGTGCTAATTGAATCATTTGATATATAATGACACTACTTAATGGAGGTCAGCAGAGAAATCACTCGGAAAGTCACACATCTCTTTGTGGACGCAGAACGGCTGAGTCAGCCGGAGAAAAGTGCAGTTAAAGTGTTCTGGAAATGTGACTTTCTCGAGCGGCGAACTGTATGTGAGATATCTTAAGCTCTTCTGTGAGTATTATGTAATCAGAACACCTGCAGAGATAATACTCCCTGTTTGGGAGTAAAAACAGTGGCAGTATAAGTGGCACAATCAGCTTTCCGGTGAAAAATGAGTCACATGGATTTATACAGAAGTGACAGAAAAGTTCATTATTAACAGTTAAATGTGTGAATCAAGCAGGTGAATTGATTTATTAGTGATGCACATTAATATATATAAAAATTGTGCTATTGCAAGCATGTGCATTTGTCCAAAAAAGAAACATATTAACCCCTCAGATTGCGTTAAAGGGATAGTTCACCCCAAAAAAAAGTTTTTTTACATTTACTGGTGATTTACTCACCCATAGGCCATCCAAGATTTAGGTGACTTTTTTTCTTGAGTAGAACAGTAAAGAAGATGTTTAGCTGAAACCGTGCTCACTGGTGATTCATAAAATGGATGTTGAGAGTCAAAAAAATCATATGCACGCAAGACAAATTAATATAGTGGCTCTTGATGATATATTGAGGTCTTATGAAGCAAAACGATCAGTCTGTGCAAGAAACTGAAAATTGTTTGCAACATTATTACCTGCAATGCAGAGCCTCAGGCAACAGGTTAATTAATATGATTCTTTTTCATGAACTGATTCTTTTGAGTTCATTTACATACTGTAATCACACAATTATGTTACATATACACAATTATATTATTAAAGCACCCAATAATGATGTGAAACACAGATGTGATTGTCAGGCATCTAAAAGTGAGTTTTTGATTGAGTCATTTGTAGATCTGAGCTGCGAACTGATTCAGATGATTCAGTTCGTTTGGATGAATTGGTTCACAAGAATGATTCGTAATTAGTTGAGGTTGTGGTCTAGCGGTTAGGGCTTGTGCTAATCATTAAACACTAGTTTGTTTCCTCAATGAAATTGAAATTCAGTCCAACCCTGTTGCTGATAGAAACCTCACAAGCTTTGAAACGTCTAGCCTGGTGATATGCTAACTCCAGAGACATTTGTACATCTTGTTTTTTCACCTTGTTTAATTATATTTGCTATCTCAGATTGGCGCTGTGTCTTTGTTTGGTGCTCATGTGGGAAATACGAATGTGGAAAGTTCCCTGTTAGCTCCGTCTCTCTGTTCAGAAGCATTTGTCTGCGTAAACCAATCTCAAATTGTTTCAGTCAGTTTAATATGATAATGTGTCTTTTGGATCTGGTACCATTACAATACTCTGACATTCATTGAAGTGCCTTGGGGAACCATGCATGTAAATACTGTGGACCATAAATGATCATTCAGAACCATGATATATCAGAAAACCACATGTGTGTTTGTTTGTATTCGTTTGTTTGTATATTAGATTTTTTTAAATAAATATTATTATATTTATTTATTTATTGTAAGGGATATTTACACTGTATTTTACCATATATTTAGTTCAAAAATTATTTATTTAATTAAATTATTTTATATTTTTGTTTCATGTATTTGTTACATTTTTGCAAGGGGTATTTTC
Source organism: Carassius auratus (assembly GCF_003368295.1). Classification (NCBI taxonomy): domain Eukaryota; kingdom Metazoa; phylum Chordata; class Actinopteri; order Cypriniformes; family Cyprinidae; genus Carassius; species Carassius auratus. Next base: position 19,264,100 of record NC_039282.1, read on the forward strand.
ACTTTTTTTATTTATTTATTCCAAAAACAATAATTAATTTAAATAATTATATGAACTTTTAACACTTTTATATATTTAAATAACTGTATTTAAATAGTTTTTTTACTTATTGTGAGAGGTATTTCCATTATATTTGTATTATTTATATCAAAAATTAAAATGTATCGGTTTCTATTTAAATAATTTAATATTAATATTTTTTATTTAAATTATTGCATTTATTTATTGTATTTTTTTTATATAAAAATATTATTTTAATTTTATATATATATTTTTTTCTTTAAATTATAAATAGTTTTATTTAATTATTCACATTTAAATAGTTTTATTTATTTATTGTAAGAGTTATTTCTACAGTACATTTATTTATTTTTTTATGTTGTAAGATGTATTTCCTTTCTATTTGCTCATTCGTAAGCAAGTTCAGAAACAAGCAAATATTGTGATGTCAAAGAGTTTTGTGTTTAGTAGATGCTGGCATTTTTTAGATGCATGTCTTCTTTTTTATGGGATATGATGATGTTTCGTTGCACTCTTTAAAAGAGGAAGCTGGACTGAAACATTAGTATGAACGCTGTCACTCACTGCAGGATTGGCAAGACCTCCACAGCCCCTCGTGTCCTGTGAGCTTTCTCTCAGATTGCTATCGACTGACCGTCGCTGAATCTAGCATTTAACCCGAAGGGAACCTTGGCCTCTCCATCACTCTCTCGCTCACCTTCCTCGCTTGTCACGCCGCTCATGTCCTGTCAATTACCCTTTGATTAGGATACCTCGCATGGCCTGATTATTTGCTCTTTGCCATTTGATGCATAATAAACCGCTGTAATGAATAATTCATCAGCGGCACAGAGGGTATTATTGACGGCGGCTGGAGGGCAGGAGGGCATATTTCTCATCGCCCGAGACACACAATGCCTTCACATGAGTTTGGACGCTGTGTTTAATGTAATGTGATGCTGTGAGGGACAGACGTAAAGTTGTCTGTTGTGTTCACCGGTGTTGATCGCTCACATCTCAAGCAAACACCTCTGGAAAACATGATTTGTGATGTGATTTTAAGACATTATTGAACCGGATGCATGCCTCTCCATTGATGCCTTCTCTTCTTTAACTTTGAAGTTCTATGCATTCATTTGAATTGAAACAGATTTTAAGATCTGTTCCTTTATGAAGGTCACATTAAAACTGAAAACAGGAAATGTTTCAACATTTTTGCTGCTGTTTCAAATGCCTTTTATTGTTTTTAATAGATTTAGATTTTTCTTTCTTAAAATATGAAAACCCTCCATAAAAATGACTATCGATATTTGTGTCAAAATCATTTACAATAATCGAAAATAATTCAAAATACAGATAAAAATTTTTACCACAAGCTGTACTTTCACATATATATATATATATATATATATATATATATATATATATATATATATATATATATATTACTTAAATATATTATAATATTTATTTCTAATTTTACCTAAATGTATTATATATATACAGTGCAGTATATATGTATATATGTACAGTATATATATTATAATATGTAATTTTTTTACCTTTGTCCCAGATCTTTTTGCAGAAACTTATATATATATTATATATATATTTAGATTCTATTAGATGTTATTTTTTCAACTTTTGTCCCAGACTTTGAATGTTAAAATAATTGATAGATAATTATAACTAATTAAAAATATAAATTTGATACATTTTCGCTACAACCAACAATTTTGCTTCTAATAAAGTTTGTGTGCTTGTTTAAAAAGGTTTAAACTTATTTTTTTTATTCACCAGAAAAATGACCATATCAATGCTATTGTGTGAAATTAATTCATATTAATTCATATTTTTCAGCATAACCAACACACTTGCTGTTAAGTTTGTGTGTTTGTTTACCAAGGTTTCAAATGCTCTTCTTATTGTTTTTATGAGATTTAGATTTTATTATTCTTCCTCCCATACTTGCAATTATAAAATATTAAAATCCCCCATAAAATATGACCGTTTCATCACATCCAACAGTTCTTCCTTTATTAAATTTGTGTTTGTTTCATTGAAGATATTTTTGTTTTATTTAACCATTTTTCCAAACATGTAAAAAACTAAATGTCAGAGTGTAACTGTGGCATTTGTTAATGCTGAATATTATTAGTATTTAAATGAGAATGTGAAAAGTGTGTTTTAAGAGAGAACCTATAATTGAAGAAATACTGTTTTCATTAGTGTGAGATTAAATAAGACGTCTTCTCTGACCCTGGTGCGTTGAGCAATAAAAGCCTGACAGCCTTAAAATTAAATCAAGTTGGAGATGAACATTTCCTTCAGGATTTGTTGTTGGCTTTTGATTTACGTTTGCAAAAAAAAGCGACAATGCCATTATAAATGAATGTTGGCTGTACATGCAGGTTCTTGTGCGGGTTTTTCCTTAAAGACGGATTCAGACACAAGGACACAAACACAATCCTTGGGTCCTGGAGAAGAGTCTATGACAGAAGAAAAACTAAAAGACAAGCAGAACATCAGCTTGAAACCAGGTAAGAAACACATTTTAATGTCCGAATGAATTACTGAGTGAAACAAGATATTCATTGAGGAAAAAATGAAAAGTGGACATTTTATGTGCCATATTATGTGCTTTTGTATTTGTTCATTGATTTATTCATATGGAATAACATGCACTAGATGTAAAGGTAGCTTAGATGTTTTTATATTTTTTATAAATATATATATTTATTGTTTTGGGAGTAACATACACAGGAGGTAGTTTAAATTAATTTATTTATTTATTTATTCATTTATTTATTTATTTATTTAGTCGAAAACCTTCACTGGTGAATCATTCACAATAAGAACAGAAATTATAATTTTATTCATGGGGGTCATGAAATGTGGCTGTATGTCTGTATGCATGTATTTAATTAATTATTTATGTGTGTTTTTGTATATAGATGTATTTATAAATGTATAAATCAAAATATATATATATTTTTTTATGAATATATAAATGTGTGTGTGTGTGTGTGTGTGTGTGTGTTGTGTGGCAGTGATTGATTTGCACTGAAAAATCATTTAAAATAGGATTTTATTTAAAAAAAAAATATTTATTTTTTATTTTTTTGCAATATCAGAATGGTCTCTGTATTTATTTTATACAACTGTATGTATGTAGGTATTTATTTATTTATAGCACTGAAGGTTTATTTTTTATCTATTTTTATTTATTTTTTTGGTGGCAAAAAACGTGCACTGATTCACAATAACATTCAAAATATTAATAGAATTTTTTTTTTAACGTTTTGATTTCATGTGCATTTTTCACTCTGTATTTCTCTCTTTTGAAGTAGAAAATGCGTTTGCTCAGTAAAATCCTGTTCCTGTGTGAACATCCACCCAAGTCCATACTGACAGACATCCGGACCTCTGCTAATTAAATGCAGAGCTAATTAAGATGCTAATGAGATGCGCTGCTGATAATGACCTGACCGCTGCTGGATCTCTACATGCTCAGCGGATGCTTCTCAGTCCCTTCAGACCGAACGAGCAGATCATTGTGTTTGCACGAGTCTCACTAACAGAAACATCAGAGACCCGCCATCTCAGCCTCAGTGAGGCCAGTTCACATTCAGACGCTCAGAACAATGAAAGCCAATATCTAGGAAATCTAATTTTGTATAAATTGTGGTCTTTAGATGCAGAATAATAAGTAAAAATCGAAAGGGAAATTACGAAGCGAGGCTATTACTATGCAGACATCCTCCTGTTTGTGTTTTAAAGCAGTGATATTTCTCAATCTGATTTGATTTGGTTTCCGAGCAGCTTTTGTGTCAGAATCTACTTGTAAAGCCTCGTCAAGGCCACGTCAACACAATGCATTCGGAATTAAAAACATTATGCATTGAGCATTCAACACAGACAAACCAATGAATGACTGAAGTTCTTAAGCTTGTCCTGCAGTAAAACTCGGTCCTGTGTTTTCTGGTTCGTTCCACTGCATTTCCATCCGCTCGTGCATGTCTCATCCAGGCAGGGATGATAATTAAAGCCATGTTGTTTTAATTGCTTTTGTCCAGCGGAGCAGAACGTGAGCATGTGGCTTAACACTTGATGCAGAAAGCAACGCACACAATCATGTGGGAACGGCCTGCATGCACAATATAGAAATGTTTTTAGCGTTTAGAGACAATGAGCATCCTCTTATTTATGTTACTTAAGCATTAATTTGTTATGCATGCAAAACTTTCCCCAAAAACTGATGTAAATTATTGCAAATTGTATGTGTGTGTGGGAGTTTGATTGCAAGAGACTGGAGAAGATTCACATTTACGCTTTTAATGTTTGTACTGTAATTAGTTGACTGTGTGTGTGTGTGTGTGTGTGTGTGTATTGCTGATAAAAGACATGTGCACGATCCTCGGGAAGTTTGAGGACCCAATGCCAATGGAGCCTGTTGCCATGGAGACACGCCACCTGTGTGTGTGTGTGTGTGTGTGTGTGTGTGAGTATTCTGCACACAGGTACTTTCCATTCATTAGCCGCTTTAGCTTGAAGAACGACGTATTTAAGCTACAAACCAATGTGTTAGTGATAAATGAAATGAATTTGATAACGAATAGCAGTCTGCGGTATCCAGCAGAATGATGGAGTGATTATGAACAGCTGAAAAAACAGGAAGTTCATTCCAGAGTCATCCAGTTTTGAATGTTCTCCAAACATTAGCAAAAGCATCATCCATGGAACATTTGATTTCTGAAACACTGTGGTCGGACGTTCATCTAACGTTCAAAGAACATTCTAAAGTAATGTTCCCATAACGTTCGGAAAACGTTCTCTTAACATTCACATTTTTTCTTTTTTAATGGATGTTTTTATTATTGGATTTATTATTGGAGGTTCAGAAAACATTCAGAAATAACATTTTCGTAACTAAACGATAAAATATTTTCATTATTTGAAATAAAATAAAAATGTAGTTATTTATACATTAATTAAGCTGCGTTAATTACTTAATTTATTATTTATTACGTTATACAATGTTTGATTTCTCAAACACTTTAGTTGGATGTTCGTCTAACGGTTTTTTTATTTTTATGTTGCTACTTTGTTTCAGAACGTTCCCAGAACATTCAAAAGTAACATTCTCATAACGTTTGGAGAATTCTAAAATGGAATGTTCCCTAAGCGTTCACATGACAAATAAAACATTCTATTTATTTATATTTTACATTTTAAAACTGGACGTTTTGGATGGTCAGAGCAGATTCAGAAATTGTGTTTTCTTGGCAAAATGTTAATAAAATATTTTAGAAGATTTTTTAATTAATTATTAATGATTGTTAAATTATTATAACTAACCAAATTGACCTTAGAATGGATTTTTGTACACATTCAAGTTATAAATGACCACGCTAGATGGTATGTTAAAAATAAGGTGTATAAATCAATGCAAAGTTAGTGAGCGATAAATGATGAGGATGTTAGACACTGCACTTCTCTGTTTGTTCATTCTGGGACGGGATCTTTTCACAGTTTGTGCTAAACTGTCTGGCACGGCTTCTTATTTACCTCCATCCGCTCCGGTAATAAGTGGGATTTAAGTCTGGAACGAAACTTAAAAGATTAAAGCTGCCTTATAATGAGAAACCGGTTTACTTGATCTCGTCAAATAAGAGAATTCACAAAACTCTTTTACTCTGCTGGTTAGTCAAACTGCTTCTCAACACACAGTCTGAACATATGTTTATGCAACAGGCCGCTGAACTCTCACAATGCTAGCATTAGCACATCCGTCTATGATCATTTTTATATTTAGATGCTTGTTTCATCCAGTTTGGAGAAAGATTGATATCTTACAATTCTTTCTTTTTCTCGTAATTATGACGGTTGCAATTTCGAAACATGCAATTTTGAGAAAAATAAATCTGAAATGTAACCTTCTTTTTTTTTAATCTGGACTTTTTTCTCAGAATTCTCTTTTTTTTTCTCCATCAAAGAAAAATAGTTTATTGTAATTTTTGATCTAACAATTCTAGTGTATAAAATCTAATATTGTGCATTTACATGTTGCAATTCTGTTGCATGTTGACTTTCTTCTCTAAAATGTATTTTAAACTAAAATGGTTAAGGACACTTAAGTAAAAAATAATTAAAAAAATAATTTGTTTAAAATATGATTTACGTAAATATATTAATACATTAAATGATAAATTAATGAAATAAATATTACAATACAATTCAGAATGTATAAAGTCAAAAAAAAAATTTGTATAAAAATATTTGTAATAAAAACCTATTATTATAATTGTAAGTTAGAAGTGTAGGTATATATATATATATATATATATATATATATATATATATATATATATATATATATATATATATATATATATATATATATATATATATTTTTTTTTTTTTTTTTTTTTTAAGAAACAAGTCAGAATAGTGTAATTAAGAAATTGCAATTACCTTTTATTTATTTATTTATTTATTTTAATCCCATGGTGACTACAAGCTTCCAAAACAAACAATAAGAGTAAAGTTAATTATAAGTTTCATTCGCAGTTATCTGGTCTTCAGTAATGTTCTTCAAATGGAAGCACAAACACATTATTTATACATGAAAATAATTCATATAAAATGGAATGTTCCCACGATGTTCTTATAACCAAGAAAACAAACAAACAACAACAACATAAAGGACGTTTTGAACATTTAAAGAACATGCAGAAATATAAGGAGCCATCATTGTCCTGAAAAAAGTCCTAAAAAGCTTTCATATGCATGTTTGATGAGATCACCTAATGTGCATCCCTGGATGTCTGTATATACAGTATTTATTATGCGCTCTCTCATCTTGTTAATCGGAGTGCTTTCTTGTAAAGTCTGTTTTCAGAGCTGCCTGATTCAAACATATCAATGTATTTTAGAAAGCAGAATAATGTTGTTTTTGTGTGGTCAGGATGCATAAAATGTTAGTAGATGTACTTCTGCAATGCAGTGAATGATGGTTTAAAACCTACACAGACAGATATTAATATAAAAGAGGTTTTGAGATAGATGCATACATTACATTACAGTAAACGACAGCCTCTGTGCAGAGCGGTATGATTACCCATAATTCCACGCTGCTTGTGTTGACAGTTGTCTGGCAGTTTTCCAGTGATGGTAATTAACTCGCTGGTTGGAGGACGGCAGGTCAGTGTTAGACAGACATGAACATTTCCTTCTGTTTATAACAGAGACAGGCGATGATGTCGGGAGACCTGAAGAACGAGTCAACTCCTGAACCAAACCTTCACACGCAGGAACAAATTGGATTAGAATGAAGAAGAGCATGGAGCGTGATATTTGACTCGCGAGATTAAATCATGATCCTTTTACATTCAGTGGCTCCAGAATGTATTTAAATGACACTTAAGAGACTTAAAATAAAAGGGATTTAATACAATTATTACAGAAAAATATATCCAATGTATGTCCTCTGTAGTTTGCAGACTAATATAGTTTGCAGAATATTTATTAAATAATAGTAATATGATATCTATAGATAATAATATTATACATGTGAAATATTATTTTATGAAAATAATTTAAATTAATAAAAAATGTATTATAATCTAAAATATTTAAGGACATTGGAGTAACATAAAAGCATTAAAAATAATTTTGATTTAATAATAATATTTAAAAAAAATAATAATAAACATTATTTTATAAAAATATTTATAAAACAGTATGATGTAAATATTAGGATACCTAAGTCAGTATAAATATTAATAATAATTAAAAAGAAATTACAAATAATTAAAAAATTTTTTTAAATGATATAGAATTAAATAAAATTTATAAAATCTTAATAAAATATTGTGATATTACAGGATGTATTAGGACACATACAATATTAAATAAAAACATTAAACATTTTTTAAATGTACTAATAAATAGTAATATAAAATATTTAAAATGTATATGTTTTAAATAATATATTTTATTATTTATTTTAAGTTAAATATGAATAACAAAACTAAAATATGAATATAAATACAATATGCTGGTGGTTTACAATATGCACACTTTTATATTATCTATATCCGTTTAATAAATGTGGTTTTCTAGTAGTTATCCATCCATCCATCCATCTATCCATCCATCGTTCTATCGTTCTTTATAACTACATGTTTCCTCCACGCAATAAAACATGAAAAAGGCAAATGCAAATTTTTTTATGCAGTTCAGATTTTTATCTTACAATTCTGAATTTATATCTCAAAGTTCTTAGGGGGAAAAATGTCAATATATAAACTCAAAATTGTGAGAATAGAGGCTGACTTATGAGATGAAGCAGAAACAAACTCTATATCTATTCCTAAAATAAATTTTTTCTCTGTAAATTAGAGGCAGGCTTCCTTCTCAACCAAACTCAGATGCGCCAGTCACAATGAAGCAGCTCATAACTAATGCGGCGGGCGACCGGAGAGTATAAAACACGAAGCTCATCTTTCACAGACACCACACAACATCTTCACTCAAGATGACAAATGCAGAACTTCTCACATTTGTTTTCCTGGGGGTGGAGCGGCTCGCTTCAGACGTGATGAATGACCAAATCACATAACAGATGACAGAGTTCATCCCAGCAGAACCCTGCGGAAACCTGGATTACTGAGGAGACTCCACCATCACAGCAAATGAAGTTAAACACAGTCTGAGAGTTTCTTATCGTCTCGGAGAGCTCTTGTAGACTTCAATCTGAACTTGTTACCTCATAGAAATGCTGAAAAAGTGCTCAAAATCTCTGGAAAGCAAAATATCAATGTTACTCTTGTCTTAAAGGGACAGTCCACCCAAAATTGGAAATTCTGTCATCATGTACTCACCCGCTTTTGTTCACTAAAGCAAATGACTGCAGTTTAATTTTTGCTTGAATATTGAATAAAAAATACCCCCATGTCGTCACAAATGTTTTAAGACTTTCTTTGTTACTTTGTAGACATTTTGTAGAATTATTAACTAAATTGGTGTATTTATTTCAGCTAAACCTATATCTTTTAAGTCTGATGTTGAGTCTACGGTGTTATTGTTTGTGTTGTTTTTAAAGGGGTAGTTCACCGTAACTTTCTTTTTTCTGTAGAACATAAACTAAGATATTTTGAAGAATGTTGGTAACCAAACAGTTTAAGATTCCATTATCTTCCATGAAACCAAACTAACAAAAACATATTCTAAGAACATTAAGAGAACATTCCATTTTATCATTTTGCTAACATTTTTGGAACGTTACTTTTTTAATTTTCTCTGAACAATTTGGAATAAGTAGGAATATAAAAAAAAAAAAAAACGACAGACTATCATTTAACGAAAAAATTCCATAAAAGATTATGTTTTTGCACTAAAGTTTTGAAAACAGATAACGCTGAACAAACGTTCTATTAACGTTACTGTAAAAAGCTTTGTTCATAACTTTGAGAGAACCTTCCCAGAACGTTAAAGGTGCACTAAGTGATTTCTGTGATAGCCCCGCCCCCAAATTCACTAACATTCCATGCAAACATAGACACTGATTTCAAATCTCAAATCAAATTTCAAAGACGGAAACAACCAAGACACAAAAAAATCATATACAATATACTGACAGCTTCTAAAAACTATATTATGTATACTAAGTTTTAAACTGCAATTGGCTAGAAAAGCATACTTTTTTGAATTCAGCTCTAATTAAATATTATGGATCTGATCAGATTGAACTCATCTTCAGTTACAAAAACGGAGCTATAAATCACAAGAAATTAACTTAAAGCATATTGGCAACTTCAATAAGAAATATTATGCATGCACAAACTGAGCTATAACTTCAAATTAATGGCGTATATCTGGCGTTTTTCCATGGATGCTCGGTTATTTCGGCTCCTATGCATGCAACACAGGCACCTCCCCCATCATGATTGGACACGCAACCCCTTGACACTGATTGGCTACAAGAGGGATTTGGTGCTCGGTCCGATCACCTTTCATCAGCTTTTCTCAGAAATCGGTTACTGTGCCTTTAAGGGAGTTCTGAGACCATTCCCCGTTATCTGGGTGTGGCCAGAAAATACAGTGGAAGTCAATGGGAACTTTTTTTTGTGCATAAGAAAGAAATGCATACATATATAGAAATGCATAATTTTTTGGTGGACTATTCCTTTAATAAAATGAGCTTTCCTTATTAACTATTAAAATGCATTTCCTCCACTCTCATGCAACCTCATGATTACGCGTAACTGCTGATGCATATGCATTCATGTAATCCTTTGCACAGATGTAACACTACACTGTTGTTGTTTTCACTTTTGTTCTGGTATTCTCTTTTCAAATCGAATAATTTTTCAACCTGAGGCTCTGCGCTCGCTGTTTAATACATTCATGATGCTGTTGATGCTGTTATAGATCATGAAGCATTTCTTTAATGCTAACAGAAACACATTCAATAGAGAGTGAACTCATATTTTAGGGAAATGCTCTGAAGGCGCTACTCTTGCTTATTGACCCATCAGGCCCAAAGTAATCTCTAATGTTTCTTGCCAGACTTAAATGCATGATTTATGTGCTGACCATTCCCTGCATTTTGAAGTAAATATTTCCCTGCATGGTCATTTATTTACTCAAGAGAGAGCACAAATGTTTGCTGATAGAAAATCACTGTTTATAATAAAGCAAACAGGACTTTCTTTTAAATGAAACCAACATAAAGGAAACAAAGTCATTGTCTTTTCAAATAGGCAATACATATATATAATATATAGTAAAAATGCCATCTTGTTTGAAATCAATCATGAAAATGAAATATCACTGTTAGTGCAATGGGTTTACAACAATATATCAGAAACTAGATGGCTAAAAAAGACTAATGCATGCAACACTGCATACATTCAATCATAAGCAAGAGCATTTTCTGGCGTTGGCATTAAATAGCATTGTGCAAGGCTGGAAATGCCATCAAAATTAATAAAAAATGCCCCCTAGATGTTAAAAATGAATTGTCCCTGAATGCATTTTGTAACAGTTCATATTAAGTGACTCGTTGATTTAAATTTTGACTGTTTTTGCTGTTGTAGTGTGTTGTTCATGATTGATTCAAGTCAGTGATTCAATTAAAAGATGCATGTAACCTTCATTTTTATAAATAATTATGAGAGGGACGTCCCCTTTTTTCACTCGAGCACCTGCTAAAAAAGTTAAAACATTTATTTAGTGCATCTTGCCTGTTCATATCACATTATTCAGGTCAAATGTGCTTCAAAAGCTATTCTGCGCAGCTAAATAACGCCTAATCTAATGCAGAACCCAATTCTAAGAGGACGGCTCGTAGTAATTGAAATCTCCGTGAGTGAGGAAATTCTCTGAAAACACACCCCCTCTGTCAAATGTTATGGGAAGATTACAATCTTTCATTTTTACATCTTATTTTAATGGCTTTCAATTAGTCGCATAAAATGAATATAAAATGATGTATGAATGATTGCATCTCATTTGAGAGTTTGACTCCATTTTCCATCCTTTTTTTTTATTCTAAATGCTTTGAATTAAATGAATCATTATGTTTGGTTAATAATACAGTATATTGGCCTCTAGAGTCCCTCTCACCAGTAAAATGATTTAGTTATGAATGTGACATAAATAAATAAATAAACTGCATTATTGTGCAATTAAAAAAATATTGCATTTAGATGCATTTAAATTGCATATAACATTTCCATGTATTTTGATTACACCATTTTAATAAATGAATAAACTTATTGATATAGTTGTATATATTTAATATATAATGTGTATATTTTTCAGTCATACAAAATAACAGGTACGATTTTACAACTCAAATAATTAATTAAATAAATTAATGCAAAGCTTATTATAACCTATTTCATTTGATTTAAAAAATAATATTTTTACAATTTAAATTGTGAAACAAGCAATGATTAATGCATTTAAATGTATAAAACAAATTTGACTTTTTTGATGATAAATATATAAACTGTGCATTCAGTTTATTAGTGTTATTTTAGTATAATTAAGAAATGCTATACTTTTTATGAATAGTCTGAACTAATGTTATTTGGATAGTTTCTGCTTTCGTGTGCATTTTAGTAAATGTTTTAATAATATTTGTTGAGTTGTAGTTTTTTATTAGTCTTTATTGTGTTTAAAAATCAATATATTTATAATTTACAGTTATTTTAGCACATTGTTAAACTAAAAAAAACATGTTATGTGCAGTTCAGACGTCTTTGTATCTAGCGACACGTAAGTGACAAAGCAGAATCTTCTCTTTCGTGAGAGTCACAGGAGATTTGAGTGAAAGATTTGCCACTTTTTCTTCCTTTCAATTTTCAGTTCATTGCCAGACTCCTCTGGGAGCGTGACCTTTCAGTCTCCACCCTTCGATCTCCAGAAACACACTGCTAAACCGGACATCATTTAACGGAGACCTACACACCAGCATACTTCGGTTTAGTCGTCCTCTTTTCACAAGCCTCATAAAGGAAATAAACTGTTATTCATTATTGACAGAAAACCCCTTTGGAGTCGCTCTTCAAAGTGTATGAAATGCTTCTCTGAAGCAGCGTGTGGAGGAATGCCTTGGATAAACCATCGTTTGTAATCAGCTCAGGAAAAGCTGTGTGTTATTTGTTCATTTGTGAACAGTCAATACAAAGACGAAGAGGCTTGCCAAGAACAGTAGAAAAACCACAAGCACGTCACATTAAATGAATCGCATTTTTTTAAACCATCTTTTCCTCTTACTTCTGCAGCTAAGCTAAATAAATCCGTAGTGCACAAGAATTTACTTTAATATTTTAATTTAGTGATTTAGTTAAATTATAAAGACAATATAAGATAAAGCATAGACAATCAAGGACTTGGACCAGGGATGTTAGCGTTAACTAACACTAATCACATTTTTTTGTCAATTTAAGAAATAAAAAGAAACTAGATGAAATTATTATTATTATTTTTTTGCTTTAGCAGCTTGATTTAATACAGGATTAACTACTTTATGACTGGATTTATTAGCGGAGAATTACAAAAATTATATAGTGAAAATAAATATAAATTCAAACTGAAATTAAATAAATTAAACCTGAAATACTTAAATATTTTATTATTAAACATCAATACAAAGATACATAAAATTAAACTTAAAAAAAAGAAATGTTTAAATGAAAAACTGAAAATACAACATAAACGCTACAGAGATATTTTAGATACTATTATAGTTTTATTAATATTTTGAATTAATTTTTATTTGTATATTTCCTGTTCTCATTTTAACTTAAAGTTTTAGTCTTTTTTAAATAACATTTGTAAGTAAATAACAAGTAAAATAAGTAAATAAGTACATTTAAAGACTTAGATGTTTAAATATTTTTATTACATTTATTTCAATCCTACTTAAGTTAGTACATCGAGTCAAACTAAATGAAATGAAAAATGCTGCCTTGTCAAATAGTTTAAATAAAATTACGAGATTGGAAAACAAGTTAAAAATAAGTTTTTTTTTTTAAATCTATATATAAATTTAAGTCATTAAAAAGTATGATTGGGAATAATTACGTACAATTACTTAAACTGAATATGTCAATGAAATCAAGCAATATTTTAAGATATTATAATGCACATTGAAACATAACTTAAATAGGTCAAAGACTAAATGTCCCATTTCATTGTCAATAAATTTTAATTGACAAAAGAGGATTTATACACACAAACACACACACAAAAACATATTAAATGCAGTGTCTACTTTAATGTTTCAAATAACTTTTCTGAAAAAAAAAGTAAAAAAAAGAGTTTGATATAGATAAATGTAAAAACTAGACAAAATATTTATTAAAATATATAAAATAATAAGTGATCGTATTAATTTCTATTAGATTTTAAATTATTAAAAAACTTTTTTCTGATAAATGTGTCAAATCTATTGGTTTGAAGGTACGTGTTAAAGATTTAAAATGATAATTTATAAATTTTTAAGAGCTGCATTGGGATCATTTTAATGGGACTGAAGTCTTTTAATGTGATTTAATGATTCCAGTTCTGATTAGATTTTATCGGTGTATGAACTTTGTTACACCGAATGACAATTAAGTGAGTGTTTTCTGTAAATTATGGCAAAAATACAATGAAAATCTTAATGTGATCAATAAATTTGGGAAGTATGTTTATATCTGTAAGTTAATTTGTTTACCCTATGTCCTCTTCTTCTACTACAAGCGTGTATCAGTGGGAGGGGCTAAAGTGGCAGTGATGTAGAAGCAGGCTTTGATGTTCTCCTGTGGAGGCGGGGCTTAGCCACACTATATAAATTAAATTAAATTAAATTAAATTAAATTAAATTAAATTAAATTAAATTAAATTAAATTAAATTAAATTAAAATAAAATTTAAAAAAGAAAAACTAATTTTATAAAAATTAAATAAAAAAATTAAATTAAATTAAATTAAATTGAATTAAATTAAATTTTAAAAAAGAAAAACTAATTTAATAAAAATTAAATTAAATTAAATTAAATTAAATTAAATTAAATTAAATTAAATTAAATTAAAATGTAAAAAAGAAAAACTAATTTTATAAAAATAAAATTAAATAAAAAAATAAAATTAAATAAAATTAAATACAATTAAATAAAATTAAATTAAAATTTAAAAAAGAAAAACTAATTTTATAAAAATTAAATAAAGAAATTAAATTAAATTAAATTTAAATTTAAAAAAGAAAAAGTAATTTTATAAAAATAAAATAAAATTAAATTAAATTAAATTTAAAAAAGAAAAAATAATTTTATAAAAATAAAATTAAAATAAATTAAGTTAAATTACTATTAAATCATAAAGTGGCACATTCCAAAACAAGTCATTTTCTGAGCTTGCTTTCACTAAAAACTGTTTTTGAACTAAAGAGAAATGTTTGTATTGACCTGTTGTATCTCATGTCAGTTCATGGTCCCTTTAACAGATTAAAATAATGTCAAGAAGTCTTCCAAGAAAGCCAGGTATCAGAGACAGCGTGCACAGTTCACAGAAAGCCACTCAGTGCTGGAAACCTCTGTCATTAGAGTTATTCAGTGTGAGAAAGCGTTCTGCATCACATCCATTAGAACTCACACACACCAAACCTGCGTTTCAATGCACCACACTTTATATTTCTTCCCCAAACAGCCACACGGAAAAACCATTAACTAGTAAAACCAGGTCACCGAACAGCAGAAATCACACCCTCGTGATATAATGACATTTATGTTCCGGTAATAACTAAAAGTCTTTCTGTAGAGGAAGAAAGCAGAGGAACAGAGTTATTATGAACAATAAATACAAGAAATGAAATATTAACAGTGTTGTCCGAGCACATTAAACTATTATTGACATGCATCATTATTACGTGCTTGAATAAGAGCCTTTTATAAACGTTTATTATAATGAACCAAGAATATAAAGCCATTTTTTGGCATTATAGATAATTTTAATGATAAATTAACACAAATTCTCATTATTGTAGCCCGTTTCCTTTAAAGTTTTGTAATTTTCATTATTTAGATCATTTCAGTGTGCCACTAATGAGAATCTAATGGGAATCATAATTGGATGATTAACATAAAAAAATACGTTATTAAGGAAAACACTCTAATTGAGTGATTTTAATCTTTTTCTTTATTTAAAAATAAGACACAAAATTCAGGTATTATTATTATTTTTTGTTGTTGCTTTACTTTTTATGAGAATTTGGATACTGAAGTTAATTGAAAATGCCAAACGTCTTTACTTTAAAATCATATCAGTGTGTGATAAAAATGAGGATCTAATGAGAATCATTAATGGATGATTAGCATAAAAGTTTATTGCATTAGAAATTAAAATACTATATTAAATTATAAAGCAGAATACTTTAAAAATATTTCAAATGTCTCCAAATTGTAAAAAACATATTGGTGTGTAACAATAATGAGGATCACAATTACATTATATTATATAACAATTATACATATAACAATTATGTTATAAAGTAAAAGTTTTAAAATAATCTATCTATTGTTGTTTCATAATGAAAACATGGATAATGTTTTTTTTAAAGTGCTCTTAAACAGGCTTTTAAATTTTTACACACACACACACACACACACACACACAGACACACACACACACATTAGAGAGAGAGAGAGAGAGAGAGAGAGAGAGAGAGAGAGAGAGAGTCTCATAGCAGGAAAGAAGGTGATTTACAATCAAAACAAAAATTATACAGACGCCAGATGTCATTTTTGATATTTATTTTTATTAATGGGTGCAGGACACTATCGTTTGTTTATGAACTTGAGGATAGCAAAATAAATTAAACTGTGACATATTATATATGTTCTGTATTCGATACACATCTATCTATCTATCTATCTATCTATCTATCTATCTATCTATCTATCTATCTATCTCAGGAGAGGTAGATTTTATTGAGCTAAAACTCCTTTATTAATCTCAGTCTCTGTGTGGTTTCGAGGTATTTTAAGACATCTTTTCTACTATTACATAGTATCTGAAATGATTTATCCCAGTTACTGGATTATTCTTTTATAAACTAGCTTTGTCCATAATATAAGCTTCTGAAGTGTGACGTGCTTTAATGGCAGAATTGATTTTTCCATGTTCATTTCTAGTCATGTTTACAGCAGAATGAAAGGATGTTTTAAACGCCTGGATGCAGTAGTTCTGTGAGGAGAAACCAGGTTTTATCTCCGGCGCTGCGGCTCTGATTCTGGGTCACTTCTGTCTCCTCGTGTGATTCACTTTGAGAAGATGACCGAGCCGAACCGAGCCGAACCGAGCCGGACCGAACCGCCTGCTTCCCCAAACACAGGCCCAATTTAGCTCTGCTCTTTTGAGCTCATTCCTCTTTCTGTCTGCTTTCACAGCAGGAATGCACTGGAATAAAGTGATGAGAGAATTGAAAACTGAAATAACATTTATTGTTGTTTTTAAGTGAAATAGTATGCATTAGACATTTTCATATATTTATATATATATATATATATATATATATATATATATATATATATATATATATATATATATATATATATATATATATATATATATATATATTACTAAAGAAATGAAACAATAAAAGAGTTAAAGAGCATAGACAAGTACTTCTGGTACTTCTGTTTTCATTTTAATTGTAAGTTTGGCTATTAATATATATATGATAATTTAATCATTTTATATTTTTATTTGTATTTTCTGTTTTCACTGTCATTTTAGGTACAGGTTTAATAATTTTGGTAATTAATATGAATATTTAGACATTTTAATTGTTTGTTTTTATTTTCAATTTAAATTTTAGTTAAAGGTTTCATAATTTTGGCAATTAATAAGATTATTTGGTTGGTTTGCATTTTTATTTTTATATATTTTCTGCTTTCATTTAAATTTTAGTTAAAGGTTTAGTAATTTTCACAATTATTATGATTATTTAGTAATTAATATATATATATATATATATATATATATATATATATATTTGTTTTTGTTTTTTTGTTTTTTTTTTGTTTTTTTTCTGCTTTGATTTTAGTTTAGTTGAAGTTTAGTCATTTTCGCAATTAAAATTATTATTTAGTCATTTTTGCATTTTATATATATATAAAATTTCCAGTTTTCCTTTTAATTTTAGTAAAGGTTTATTAATTTGGGAAATTAACAAAAATGTCGTGTTTTAATTCAGTTTTATAAATTGATAAATAAATAAAATCCCTTTAAAAGAAAATTCACATTATGCCTATTACACAGTATAATGCAGATATGAGCAGTATGTCTGTATACAATTCTAAAATTGTAATATCACCATCATACTTTACTGTATAAAGTATTTAACACTGCTTTTCTCAGAAGTCAGGAATCATACTTTAGGTTTTATCATCTTAAAGTTTGTCACAGCAGGAATGAGAACAACACTTAACCTCAGATTACTCACAGACTTTATCCTGTAATGCTTCTGCTTTAAGTCGCTTTGGGGAAAAGCATCTGCTCGATAATGCATTTCAATAAGTTATTGATTTAGGCTTAAAGTCATTTGTCATCGTCTTGTAACAAACTCCCTAGTTAACAGGGAACGTTCTCCGCATGTTCTTCCAGAAACATTAATAGAACATTGAGTTATTTGGATTTTAATAACATTTGCGGAATGTTCGCACAAAAACATTGTTACTTTTGAACATTCTGAAACAAGTAGCAACATGTTTTTATTGTTATTTGGTTTCAGAACAAGACAAATTAAGACAAAATATAGCAAGACAGTGCTGCAAATATAATTTGACAATAGACAAAACAAAAACACAAGCAATAAATAAACATTTACATACAGTTATGAGAAGTTTTGTGTGTAAGATTGTATAATGTTTATGTAGGACACCTTCCTTGAATGTATATAAAGCAGTCTTGTTTGAGGGAAAAAAAAGGAGGGGACGGAGAAAAGAAGAGAAAAATAACATACAAAATAAATTATAACATTGAAAACAATACAAATAATCACAATTTAACTAAGAAAATAAATTAAATAAGTTAAAGGAAAGGAGGAAGGGAGAGAAGAAGGGGAAAAATAATAACATTAAATAAATGAACAAGATAAAGAGAAAACAGTTATAAAGAAAGAAAATTATATTGAAAAGCAACATTTCAAAAATGATGATTTTAAAAAAATGTATTTGAAATATTTGAAAATAAGAACAAATTAAGCAGCTAAGAAATGTTGTTTGTTTGTTTGTTTGTTTGTTTGTTTGTTTTGAGAATCCAGCCTCAGGTAACTTTGAACAAACGTTCTATTAATGTAAAAGGAAGAACGTTTGTTCATTACGTTGACAGAACATTCTAAGAACGTTCAACGGTAACATTACCAAAATGTTTGCATGAAACGGAACTTTCCTTTAATGTTAATAATAATAATAATAATTAATAATAATTTTTGTGTGTGTGAACATTCAGAAAGCATGTTTTCATAATGTAATAGGAACGTTAACAAAACCTTCTTAAAACATATTTTTTGTTTTGTGAATCACAAGTAAGCTTGCCTCAAATTAAAGGTTTCCAAATTGGCCAGAGTTCATGGTTAAGCTTGGTGAAAAGCACAGCGGGAAATCCTTAATTTATTCAAACCTAAACAGTATCTCAGTAAAAAAAAATAGCACTATATCTTTAAACATCTTTAAAAAGTCTTTGGTCTGTTTTTCTGAGAGTATATGGAAAAAGCAGACAGTAGTTTGGTGTGAAATCAGGTCAAAGCTGGTGTTTTACTGATCTGGTGTCAGCAGGACAGGACATGACTCTTAAAAATGGGGCTGTTCCCAATTTTATCTGAGAAATGAGGTCACATAACTCCTTGGAATTCATTCTGTCACGATGAAAGTCAGACAGCGACTGTTTAACAGGACTGTATTATAAATTATGATGCCAAATTGGGCAAACTACTTTTTGTCAGATTTCACTATATCTTTTACATGATTCATGTAATAATAACAATAAATATTTATATTTAGATATTATTAATAAAACTAAATCAATTTACCTTAACTTGTTTTCAAATATAATTCTAACTAAATATTAACTATTATTAGATTTACTACTACTATTACTACTACTACTAGTAATAATAATAATAATATCCACATTAATATAAATTCATCTTAATATTAATTAAAAATAATTAAAATTACATTTTTAAATATCAATATATGTAAAATATAATCATTTGTTATTGACATGATTCATGTAATACCTAGTTGAATAATTGTTATTATAGTTAACTAAAAATAAAACCATTAAAAAATATATGTGTTAGTTTAAATAAAAATGACCTTTAACTGAAATAATTAAATTAAATTAAATTAAATTAAATTAAATTAAATTAAATTAAATTAAATTAAATTAAAGAAAGGACGAGTAAGAAAGAACTAATATTTTAACTAAAATTTAAATTAAAGGAAAATGTAAAAATAAAAGCTAATTTAATAAATCAATAAAAACTATAATAGTGTCTTAATAAATCTAAAATACTAAGTGTGACGAAATTTTTTTTTAATTAATGTGTGTACATTTTGAATGAATTTCATTGTCTTTCAATAAACCAAAAAAAGTCATGTGATATAGTTAACATGCACTACTCGGCCTACAATAAATTCTTTTATTTTTCTTTATTTTTCTTATTCATTGAAATCTTTTCATTGTATTGAAACTAGGTTTGAAACCAGGTGGTGTGCTTGGGTTTAGGATTATTGTGATGTGTTTATCAGACTCTCATTCTGACGGCACCCATTCACTGCAGAGCATCCATAGATGAGACACTGATGCAATGCTACATTTCTCCAAACCTGATGAAGACACAAACTCATCTGGTTTAGCCGCAGTGAAGAGATGATGTGTTTTCCTGATCGCTGCTTAACGTCTTGTCAAGTCTGAGACGATAGTTTCACACGAGAATAAGAGCCGATAACTTCTTCAGTTTCCGAGAGTTAGAAAAATCGATGTCTTCACAGACGAAATCCCTGCTTCTCTCTGGAAACCCAACCGTGTCACAGTTCAGCGCGAGCAAATCAAACAGAGATCTGGAGAAGATAGAGCCGTGACCTCCAGGGTCTGTGCAGGGTCTGTGCAGGGTCTGTGCAGGGTCACTCATTAAAGTCGAATCAATGGAGTGTGTCTGATGAACCTAATTACCCTCAGCAAAGGTGATGAAACGGCTGAGGCGCGTCTTTTTGCTGCAATGCAGTCCAGTTACATCCACCAGAGGAAGCTTTTTATGCAGATTATTCTTTAGTAAGTGTAATATTTATAATATTGAAAATATATATATTTTTTTTAGATGCATAAAATTCTTTAAATTCTAGCATCTGATGAAGGGTGCATGACCGAAGCATGTTGATTAATATTGGAGTTTTGCAAGTGTGAAGGACTCTTATTTTATTATTCTATAAAGTTGAATATTTTTTAAATAATGCAGTAATTATAAAGAAGAAGAAAATAAAAGGCCATATAATTTATATTTATTGAAAGAGTAATTTAGAAAAAATAAATATATTTAAATAAATAAAAAGAAATAAATATAAATAAATTATTTCTTTGTTAAACTAAATGAGAGTGAGAAATGTTGCCTTGGCAAACAGTCAATAAGTGGGAAACATTTTATTTTATTTTATTTTATTTTATTTTATTTTATTTTATTTTATTTTATTATTTCAGTTAAGGTTAACTTTTCATTCAACTAACAGATTTTGTTTAAATGGTTAATTTAATTTAATTTAATATATATATTTCAGTCTTGCTTAATATTAAGAATTATTCAATATATTAATAATTGTAATAGTGTTAGTGTTAAATTGATTATATTACTAATATTATATTTTTAATTAAAATATTACTTAAATTAATAATTATAAATTTTTTATTAATTACTAGTTGAATCGGGGTTATTATAGTTAAACTAAAACGATAAAAAAATAAAAAAAATAAAAATAAATAATGTAAATTAAAAAAATACAACTAAAACCATAAAAAACATTTTATTACTTGATACGAAGTAAATGTTAATATAAGTAAAATGCAGAAAAGCTAAAACTTATTCAATGTCTACATTTCAGTTTTTCAAGTTTTTTTTTTTTTTTTTTTTTTTGAGCTGTAGACCATAAAGATATTTTGAAAATAAGTGCATGTCATTTATCTTTTTATTTTTATTTTTTTTATTTTAAAAAATCTGCTGGTTACAAACATTCTTCCAAATATCTTTGTGTTTATAAGACAACTTGGTAAGTCAATGACAAGATTAATGAATACATGATAAAAAGAAACCCTCTTTTAACATTCCAGTCGAACACACGTGAACACATTCTCAGAAATGTAAACTTTGAATTATAAACAGTAAAAGAAAGATTCATATGACTCAAATGATTCGCGGACCCGCTCTGAAGTCGCGATCTGACTCAAATGATTCGCGAATGCGCTCTGAAGTCCCGATCTGACAAATATGACTCAAATGATTCGCGGACCCGCTCTGAAGTCGCGATCTGACTCAAATGATTTGCGAACCCGCTCTGATGTCCCGATCTGACTCATATGACTCAAATAATTCGCGGACCCGCTCTGAAGTCGCGATCTGACTCAAATGATTCGCGAACCCGCTCTGAAGTCCCGATCTGACAAATATGACTCAAATGATTCGCGAACCCGCTCTGAAGTCCCGATCTGACTCATATGACTCAAATGATTCGCGGACCCGCTCTGAAGTCGCGATCTGACTCAAATGATTCGCGGATCCGCTCTGAAGTCCCGATGTGACTCATATGACTCAAATGATTCGCGGACCCGCTCTGAAGTCGCGATCTGACTCAAATGATTCGCGAACCCGCTCTGAAGTCCCGATCTGACAAATATGACTCAAATGATTCGCGAAACCCGCTCTGAAGTCGCGATCTGACTCAAATGACTCAAATGATTCGCGGACCCGCTATGAAGTCCCGATCTGACTCATATGACTCAAATGATTCGCGGACACGCTCTGAAGTCGCGATCTGACTCAAATGATTCGCGAACCCGCTCTGAAGTCCCGATCTGACTCAAATGATTCGCGGACCTGCTCTGAAGTCGCGATCTGACTCAAATGACTCAAATGATTCGCGGACCCGCTATGAAGTCCCGATCTGACTCATATGACTCAAATGATTCGCGGACACGCTCTGAAGTCGCGATCTGACTCAAATGATTCGCGAACCCGCTCTGAAGTCGCGATCTGACTCAAATGACTCAAATGATTCGCGGACCCGCTATGAAGTCCCGATCTGACTCATATGACTCAAATGATTCGCGGACCCGCTCTGAAGTCCCGATCTGACTCATATGACTCAAATGATTCGCGGACCCGCTCTGAAGTCCCGATCTGACTCATATGACTCAAATGATTCGCGGACCCGCTCTGAAGTCGCGATCTGACTCAAATGATTCGCGGACCCGCTCTGAAGTCGCGATCTAACTTTTTCTTTTCTTTATTTTAAACAGTTAGAAAACAACAATAATTTTCAAAAAAAACTAAATATAAGAAAAATTGAGACAGAGAACATTTCAGCAACATAATAAAAAAAATGAAGTCCCAATCGAACTCAAATGATTCGTGAGCCCACTCTAATGTCCCGATCTGACTCGTATGACTCAAATGATTTGCGGACCCGCTCTGAAGCATAGACAGTAAAAGAAATGGACACAGCGACCCCGTTGGATTCAACAAATAAAAATGAAGTCAATTAGAAGAACGCACTTCCTGGGGGTCGGGCATACTGTGCAGACTCAAACTGAGCTTGATGACATAGATGTCACGTGAACAACCTGTAAGTAGCTAATAGCTACATTCATTTTAAGACAGCATGGAATAGATTGTATAATATGCTGTTATAACAGCATATTATATAAAACAGCATATTATACAATCTATTCCATGCTAACTTGGAATAAAACCTGTTTTTTATCCATTTCATAATTTGTTTATTCAGGTTGAGCTTAGACCAAGAGCAGAGAAAGACACTCACTCCAGCTCAACTTTAAATTACTTTTAAGTGCCCCAAGTCAGATTTATTTTTGTCAAACCACCATCAGAAGAAGACAAAATACCTGACAGTACAGAGAGTGCTTAAGTTGAGTGTTTAAATCAACAGTACACAAAGATGGCGCAGACAGATTGTCGTCTAGTTTCCGCACGCCGATTACTTTGGGCCAGGTTTAGTCAAAGTCCAGGGCCGTTTTTGATTCCCAGTCCGTCCCTGACTGTATCTGACTCTAGCAGATAAATGTAAATGATGTTCTGCACTAATTTGGGGTGTTTTTCCAGCGTTACCTGATTTGCACGATGCAGTTGAGTCGAGCACCTTCAGTGAACACACTCATTCTCACCCAGTCCTCTTCTGTGTCTATGAACAGTGCTGTTTGAAAGGCTGTGCTCATTATAAACACGTGTGAGTATCTGGAGGCTTTGTTTGGATGCTCTGATGTTTAGATGCAGGAGGCTTTATGAGGAAGAGAGTCATGTTTCCATTGACTAAAACCCAAGCTCTCTCTCTCTCTCTGAATCGATATGTTCATTTCTGAGCTGGATTATGTCTCTGGCTCCTTCCAGTCTCCTCCTGGTTCAGTCTTGTCTTTATCAAGGTCATCTCCTGCAGACTGCAGCAACAGCGCCTCCGTCTGGACCAACTCACGTACTACATTTCTGAGCTTCCATGCCTCTTTTATTTCTGTATGTTTCAGTGTATTTTATTTGTTTATTTTTTTATATATATATAATTTTAATTTAATAAACAAAATCGCATTCTCTTTTTATTAATTTGCTCATGTATCTTTTTGCTGGACAAATCATGAATATTAAGGCCAGAAACATATTCTATAGAAAATAATTTTTGATTATTGACTTAAGTCTTTCTGCTTTATTTATTTATTTTTCTTAATGCAGTATGCTTCTTGATGTTTCGTTATAATTATTTTTGAAATTTACTTACAATTTCAGAGGAAACATTGTTTCAAAGTAAATCCTACACCAAATTTTTAAGCTATAAAACAAATAAAAGTCTGTAACACTATAATAATAAAAACAACAACCATTAATTTTCGAGCAATAAATAAATAAATAAATATGCTATATAATGGCAAAAAAAGAATTTTTCTCAAAGGATTTAACAATTATATATAATTATTTTTATTGATTTATATGTTAACTGTTCATTATTACATGAATATAAGTGACTTTAAGTCAAGAAATATACACTTGTTGTAATATTTATATATATATATATATATATATATATATATATATATAACTTTTGTTTGTTTAAAGTATGCAACATATTGATTTAAAATAAATAAAATATATATATTTGTAATTTTTTTCAGAGGTTGCTGATGCATCCTTTCTCGTTTCATTTAATTATCATGAAGTAATAAAATAACTAAACTAAAACTGACAAACTGACAGAAAATACAAAAACGCAGCAAAATTAGAAAAAGAAAATATATGCATAAAATATAAGAAATACAAATAAACTGAAAATATTCTTTAAAAATATTATTATTAATATTGATATTAAAACTTACTATCTTAATGATACTGAATAACTCTGTTGTTGTTATAAAAAAATCATTTTATAAAATTATTAGTATTATCATTTATTTATTATTTTAAGCTATGAACAATATAAATGCACTACAGTAAAATAATAGCAACAATAATATGCTAAAAATGCTTAATATAAATATATTAAATGACAGCAACTTCACTAAAAGTGAAAAACAAAATAATAATAATAATATTTGTTAGTGTTACTAGTAGTAGTAAAGCTATAAACAATCAAATTCTGCGATATTAGCACAATAACATTTTATGTAAACTCTAGCGCCCCCTGGAGTACGGAGGTTAAATACAACATAATAGTGTACTTGCGATGCATTGGACAAGTGCTGTACATGTGTAGAGTGCAGTCAAAGGAAAAGGTTATGAAAAAAACTAAATGAAGGCCGTTATTATCAGATCTAAGTGAAAATGAAACAATAAAAACGTATAAAATACAGAGACGCCATAAATCTGA
>NC_039282.1:19292235-19322235 GCF_003368295.1 Carassius auratus
TTTAGGTGGGAGTCTGGTCCCATACTGTTTCTTTAAAGGCTGCATCTACACTTGATAAATGACTGTACCAACACAAGATCAGGAATCACAGCCCACAGTGAGTCACAGATCAGGAATCATCAGACATACACCTGCGCTTGAGCAAAAACGGCTCATCCCTTTGAGATTTTAACAAAAGCACCGTCTCACCACACATTTGAGACACACCCTACACTTTCCAAACTGACGAGAGAAGGCCACGCTGAGCTGGTGAAGGAAGGGTTAAACATAAACTGGTTTTGTTGGATAATCCTGTTTGTGTCAAAGCCTATTTTAGCTCTAAAAATGTTTTTAAGGACATTGTCCATATTAGCATAGTGCTAGTGATAGTTTGGAAAATTTTGTCAATGTGTGTGTGCATGCATGCATTTTTATTTTTTAATTGCTACTTTGCATCTCACAGCTCTTCTCTTACAGAACAAAAATAAATGGGAATAAACTACAAAATATAATGTGAAACATTACATAATTTATTATCATGTATGGGAAACTAGTGCTTATATTTTTCAATATAGTGCAATACATGCATATATATATATATATTGCATTCACATGAGTTCCAGCAGATTTCTATTTCCCAGCATGCTTTGCTTCTGACTGTTAAATGAGAGTAGATCTTAAAGTGAAGAGTTATTTCATGTGTTTTGCTCAATATTAATATAGGAGGTGATCTGTTAGTGTTTAATATTGTATTATTTTAGAATTTAAAAGGGTTTCTAGTCTGTGTTTTTGGGTTCACTAATGTGCTGAAGCATATAGAGCCTGCGATTATTAAGAAGATGACTTGCTGAATACCAATAAAACGTTATATTACTTTATTAAAAAGCAATGGTTGTGCATTTTTCAGCATTTTTGACTACCTCTTTGTTAAATACTTTAGTACATACAAGCATTCTTGTACTGTTGTTAACTACCTATATATGAAAATATGAAACATATGTAGATAAGTATAAAATATGAGAAATGTGTTGTATACATACTGCATGAGTAATTATATGTGCAAAGTAGTTATACACATAAAGTACCACATCTTATCACATGTGCATTACTGAATATACAAATGCATACATTATATATTTGTTCAATGTATGCTGCAATTCCTTGTGTAGCGTATTATTCAATATATTTTGAAATATTTTAAAACAATATATTCTTTGTCTATTTTCAATAAACCGTTAAATAATGCATTCAACATATAGTTTATTTGCATAAGGGTTGTTTTCGCGGGAAAAAAAAATCATGCTTAAACTCAGAATTGCGAAAAAAAAAAAGTTAATAATATAATAAAGTTAATAAAAAGTCAGGGGGGGGAAACAATTGCAAGATATAAAGTCAGAATTGTAAGTGGATATGTTCTGTTTTTAGTAAGAGAACTTGTTAAATGTGTTTACACTTACACTTGTTGATTAATTAATATTCATGAGCCAAGCATTCGCTAATTCTTATGCATACATAGCGCTGTCTGTCTTTCAGCCAATCAGCTTGGCCGAACGTAACGTCACGTAAATGAATATTAATGAGGCACGTCCTGCCACAAGCATCAGCTGTTCTGTCGCTGTGGGTGGATCCCCGTGAAACACTGATGTTGATGATAAATTAATACTGCTGTCATCTCGATCAGATCACATTCACTGCTTCATCATGGACTTCGATCTGGGCTCAGGTAAGCAGATGCAGAAAACACACATTACTTGATTTCTGTAAGAGAGAAACTTTATTCCTGTTTTTGACCAGCTGCTGAGGGTGATGAGGTGAAGAAGCAGGAGGGCAGCGAGGTGGAGGGGATCTTTGGGTTTGGAAAAAAGGATAAAGATAAAGACCAAGAAGAGAAAGAGAAAGATAAAGAGTGCAAGGATAAGGGCAAGGACAAAGAGAGTGACAAGGCAAAGGTAAGAATATTTGATCATGATAGTGAATGAAAGTTTACCTATACAAAAAAAATATATATTTATAATTGTTTCTGTGTGAAATTTCATAATGTTATTGTTAGTTTAATGTTATATTGATTTTAATACTAAAGACTTGTCGCATATATACATAAACATATAGATTAAAATTATTGCCAGGGATAAAAAAGTATCAGATTTTGCATAAAACTTAAAAATAATTCAAATTCAAATTTAAATAAAAATGACAACTTTATAAACAAACTAACAAAATAAATATATGAATAAAAACTATATCATTGATAGTACATAAATCCATCTCAGTGTTAATAATCAGATTTTCCTATTAAATCAAAAAGTTTGCTGTGATCTTTACTTTTTTTAACCCCTTCCACTCCAAACACTTTTCATTTAAAGCCACGTTTCGGTCTCCTGATGTGTGTGTATAATCCCATTACAGATGGAAAATGGATTGCGAATGGTGTTTTTTTGTGTTGAACCCGGAAGACTCCTTTGAAGAGCTCAGAAATGTCGTTTAGCCCTCGAGGGGTTAATAATAACGTAAAATGAGAGATGTTACTACACGCCGGTGTATAGAATGTGATGCATGATCCGGTTTTATGAACGCTTTTACAGAGTGATTGCAAAGAAAAGGATAAAGACAAAGAGTGCAAAGACAAGGAAAAGAAGAAGAATAAAGAGCACAGAAAGGAGCACGGTCATGGACACGGTCACGGACGTGGACGCGGACGTGGACGTGGACACGGACACAGATCGTCCTCTTCATCCAGTGATGAGGTAACTTTGTGCTTTTGCTTTGAATTAAGAATCACTCAATCAAAACACGCCTGTCGTAATTCATCATTTACTGATTCTGAAGGTTTTTTGGGACACAGGAGATCTAAACCGTATGATTTTTGGTCTTTTTAGTGCAGTTTGGTGTCAAAGTTTGCATTAAGAGCTGGTCGTTCTTTATTAAATAACTCTAAGGATGGTGTTTCTCAAACCCGTCTGCTCTTGAGGTGTGCTGCACACTTACAGATGTAAAGATGCACTAGGACACATGCTTCGTTTAGAGTTCAGAACAAAAGACTCAAATGAATCATTTTGACGATTCGATTTGATCAGCTACGTTGAATGCTATTCTTCATAAACACAGTAAACTTTCTTCCTATTTGACTGTATTTTTTTGCATGAATTATGTTTCGTTTCCCTCACAGTCTCTCATAATGTAACACAACTCTGGCCTGTCTAAATCTGCTTTAAATCTCCTGGTTAAAGGCGAGTGCTTTCATAGACTGACTGTGGTGGATCCGCCCCTGTAATGCAGACAAACTGGTTTATTTGTTGAAGAGAGGACAACAAATATGCTTGAAAGATTTATTCGGAAACAAATGCATGACCAAAAATCATAGTTAAATATATGAGCGGTGTTTCTCAAATCATTTCTGTAAAGCACTTTATCTATATTATTATTATTATTAGTTTCTTCTGCAGAGCAAGGACTATAAGATATGATGTTTTTCATAGAAAACCATAAGTTGACGTTGTTCTCTCTGTGTTTGCAGAACTAAAGCTGAAGACGGAGGACATGAGGGTGACTGGGGCAAGTTGTCACATGGGGGAAATGCCTTAAGGGCTTTATCTCAGTAACTGTGAGGGTTTGAGTAAAAAAAAAAAATTGCAGAAATTAATGCATACAAATACAGTGTTTTATATGTTGTTTTTAAACACTTAAATTAGGATAATATATTTTATGAATTCTGTCCTACAAATTATAATTCCAGTACTATTATATTTTAATACAAAAATGCAAGCTGTAACATGTTTTTTTTTTTATGTCTATGACTTTTTTTTCTCACATTTTTTTCCAGTTTGTTTTACTGTTAAAAATGTTAAATAGCCTGTAGTGCATTTTTGATATTATATTATGGAAAACGTATCTATGTCAGTTAGTATGTCATATTATAAAAAAAGTTTTACTCATAACAGATTTATCCCTTATACTGTGACAACATGCCCCGCTAAAGGTCAACATGTCAGCAGAACATGTGACTGTTTTTGATAAGATGACAGAAAACGGACCTTTTTTTAAATAAACTCAAAGAAAATAAACTTTGTTGGTACAAAAAGTCAACATGGACTCTTTTATTTACAATACACGCTATATTGAACATACTGTAAAATGCTTTATTTTTATTATTTATTATTATTTTATAATAATATGATCCCATGTGATGTTTGCATTTTTTATAATAAAATGCACATTTTAAAAATAGACTATAATTAACAGACTATATTATTACATAATAAACCCTAACACCGCGTCGCATACAGTATATAGGCGTGGATTTATTGATTTTGAAGTAGGAGTGGAGAACAGATACTTCCGACCATAGACATATAAATACCTAGACGCCTCATTGGCCGCTTTGAGCCGTTGCCGCGATACGTCACCGCGTCCGCCATGTTAGTGAGGGCAAGACTGCCTTAAAACAAATGAAAGTAAACGGGGGAGCTGCGGTTTTTACTGAATAAATACACCATAACGTTCTCACTTACCAACCAATTTCAGAGGTTAAAAAACAGTTTAAAAAAACTTTGCCTCCAGTTGTTTAGTAAGGTTTGGAAAATTATTAATTGAAAGCTCACATTTGTCTCACTTGATGATTTCGTTGATTTTTTCGGTTTACAAATCTGCTAATTTAGTATAACTGTGACATATTCATGTGATGTAATTTGAATGTACATTACATGATATGTAGTTGTTTTATTGCTTTCTCTGTGTTCAGTCGCAAAAAAAACAATTTT
The DNA here is from genome assembly GCF_003368295.1 of Carassius auratus. Taxonomy (NCBI): domain Eukaryota; kingdom Metazoa; phylum Chordata; class Actinopteri; order Cypriniformes; family Cyprinidae; genus Carassius; species Carassius auratus. Next base: position 19,296,972 of record NC_039282.1, read on the forward strand.
CTCTCTTACTTGTGTCTCAGGTCAGAACACAGCCCATTCCCTTTGAAGTACTGGGATAAAACCTAAATAATACATCTTTAAACACTAATAATTTACTATCGTTGAGAAAATTTAATAAAACAAGTAAATAAGTAAATAATAACAGATGTAACTGATGAGGCTATGGATCCAGTGAAAATGAAAATATGCACTGATACAGTGCACAGTAGAAATATAGTAAAAGTGATATTTTATATTAAAAAGTATATGTAGTACAACTTAAAGTAAAGTGAATAATATGAAAAGCGAGTACAACGATACAATAACATATGAGATATAATAGATTTATTAAATTCTATGTATAATATGAATAATACCATAATAAATAACTGAACAACAATAGGTTAATAATAGCAAGAAGAATATGTAACATAAAGGGTGGAATAATACAGAATAGATAAAAATGAAGAATAAATTAATAGTCAAATAAAGAGTAAAATAAAAAACTTGAAAAGTAATTTTAAAATACTAATTATTAATCAAATTAAGACACAACTAATGACACAACACAAAAATATTGTGGTTCCAAATTGTGTTTAATTAATGAGCTCCTTAAGTATAATATATACATGTACTCACACACACATATAACATCCTCTGAATCAATCTCAGCTCAAGAAACACATTTTATTTAAGTTTTCAGTTCTGCCTTTCTCTGGGAATTGGTTTATTTGTGAAGACAAAACCTGACTAATAAACATTAATTCCCCGCCGCTTCCCTCAAGATTTTCTATTTTATTCAATTAATGAGTCAAATAATGTAAAGTACTTGACGATGCTTGACATTTTGATCTATAATGCACATTAAACACACTCATGCAGAAAACACACATTTTGAAACAGTGGTTTGTTTTTCCATGTATGTTGGGCGGCACTTTGGAGCCTGTTCGCGACTCGGTTGATTCAGGTCGGCAATTCGGAGCCTGTTCGCAACTCAGTTGATTCAGATCGGCAATTCGGAGCCTGTTCGCGACTCTGTTGATTCAGATCGGCACTTCGGAGCCTGTTCGCGACTCGGTTGATTCAGATCGGCACTTCGGATTCTGTTCGCGACTCGGTTGATTCGGTTCGGCACTTCGGAGCCTGTTCGCGACTCGGTTTATTCAGATCGGCACTTCGGAGCCTGTTCGCGACTCGGTTGATTCAGGTCGGCAATTCGGAGCCTGTTCGCGACTCGGTTGATTCAGGTCGGCAATTCGGAGCCTGTTCGCGACTCGGTTGATTCAGGTCGGCAATTCGGAGCCTGTTCGCGACTCTGTTGATTCAGATCGGCACTTCGGAGCCTGTTCGCGACTCGGTTGATTCAGATCGGCACTTCGGAGCCTGTTCGCGACTCGGTTGATTCAGATCGGCAATTCGGAGCCTGTTCGCGACTCGGTTGATTCAGATCGGCAATTCGGAGCCTGTTCGCGACTCTGTTGATTCAGATCGGCACTTCGGAGCCTGTTCGCGACTCGGTTGATTCAGATCGGCACTTCGGATTCTGTTCGCGACTCGGTTGATTCGGTTCGGCACTTCAGAGCCTGTTCGCGACTCGGTTGATTCAGGTCGGCAATTCGGAGCCTGTTCGCGACTCGGTTTATTCAGATCGGCACTTCGGAGCCTGTTCGCGACTCTGTTGATTCAGATCGGCACTTCGGAGCCTGTTCGCGACTCGGTTGATTCAGATCGGCACTTCGGATTCTGTTCGCGACTCGGTTGATTCGGTTCGGCACTTCGGAGCCTGTTCGCGACTCGGTTTATTCAGATCGGCACTTCGGAGCCTGTTCGCGACTCGGTTGATTCAGGTCGGCAATTCGGAGCCTGTTCGCGACTCGGTTTATTCAGATCGGCACTTTGGAGCCTGTTCGCGACTCGGTTGATTCAGGTCGGCAATTCGGAGCCTGTTCGCGACTCGGTTGATTCAGATCGGCAATTCGGAGCCTGTTCGCGACTCTGTTGATTCAGATCGGCACTTCGGAGCCTGTTCGCGACTCGGTTGATTCAGATCGGCACTTCGGATTCTGTTCGCGACTCGGTTGATTCGGTTCGGCACTTCGGAGCCTGTTCGCGACTCGGTTTATTCAGATCGGCACTTCGGAGCCTGTTCGCGACTCGGTTGATTCAGGTCGGCAATTCGGAGCCTGTTCGCGACTCGGTTTATTCAGATCGGCACTTCGGAGCCTGTTCGCGACTCGGTTGATTCAGGTCGGCAATTCGGAGCCTGTTCGCGACTCGGTTGATTCAGGTCGGCAATTCGGAGCCTGTTCGCGACTCTGTTGATTCAGATCGGCACTTCGGAGCCTGTTCGCGACTCGGTTGATTCAGATCGGCACTTCGGAGCCTGTTCGCGACTCGGTTGATTCAGATCGGCACTTCGGAGCCTGTTCGCGACTCGGTTGATTCAGATCGGCACTTCGGAGCCTGTTTTTATTATCGTGTGACGGTTTGTAGGTGTCCAATCTGTCGATGAGTCAGGGGCATGTTCAATTTCAAAACGGTGCGCAACATTTTGCTAGGGTTTCCGTGTTGAACGTCATGTTTCCTGGAAACGGCGTGCACCGGTGTTCGACGGGGTTTGAGAATGAGATGCGTTTTCTCTTGTTTGGTGGGTGTGTCAGAACTGCAGTCCAATCAGCAGCAACATGTATACAAAGCACGCGGTCTTAAAGTGAACTCGCACAATGGCTTCAAGGAAAATAATGTACAAATGTGTTCGTTGCAGTTCGGTATACGCAACAACTGAGGATATAAGAAGACATGTTTGTCGTAAGTTTTATTGTAAAAATATAGGATATCAACATAATGATGTAGTTGTTTATATTTTTAGCTTCATTGCAAGTGTATGACATTTGGTATAGAAATAAACAGTGGTAATAAAGTGCTTTTCCTAAAAATGAGAAGGAAAATACAGGGTATTAAAACCGTATGAACTACAAATAAAGTCAGTATGTGAGGCTTAATAGATGTGTTTTCGTCTGAATTAGGTAAGGAAACACAAAGAATGGCCTTCTCAGCTGCCATAGTTGCAACTCTTGCGTCATCAGAACAGTGTGTTCAACGCATCACCGTTTCTGTTTGAAAAACGTTGTGCAACGTTTTATCGGGGCTGAACGCAGCCCAGGTATGTGTTCTTCTGTCCTGATGTGAGAGTTATGAGAGTTGCCCGCTCCAATATGGCGGCGACGTTGACGTGCGGTCGAGCGGCCAATCAGGCGTCTAGGTATTTATATGTCTATGCTTCCGACTACACCTGACACAACGCCCGCCCAATCACATTACCTCATTAATATTCATGAGCCATTCCGTGCGCTTATTCGCCAACTAACTATCGCTCACGCACAAGCGTCTGCCGTTCAGCGAATCAGATAATCCGACTGGGCGAACGTCAGGTTGCGTAATTAATATTCATGAGACAACCCCTTGTTGCTGGAAACAGGTCTTTCACAAGCGTCGACCAGAGTCTAAAACTAAACTGTTTCATCATGGACTTCGATCTGAGCGAAGGTACACTGCTGCAAAGTTGATTTAACACTTTATTATTGAATTAAATCAAGAAACGCTGTTTTTATTCACTCTCTCTGCTTCTCCAGCTGTTGGAGATGATGAGGTGAAGAAGTCGGACGGCAAACAGGTGGAAGGGATATTTGGGCTTGGAAAGAAGGATAAAGACAAAGGAAAGCGCAAAGACAAGGTAAACATGTTTATTCATAACAATCGAATCAGGAAAACACAATGACAGAAGCTTCTTGTAGATACATCTGTGTTGTGATTCAATGGTTGTCATCAATATTGATAACAACAACATCTTATGAGTGTTACACTTGACCAGGTGAACAGGAAGTGGAAAATATCCGATAGATCGATTTGTTTTTTTTTCTTCAGAGTCATGATAAGGATAAACACAAAGAACACAAAGATAAAGAACATAAGCACAAAGATAAGGAACATAAAGGCAAAGACAAGAAGAAGAAGAAGGACAAGGAACACAAGAAGAAGAGCGGTGGCAAGTCCTCGTCTTCCTCCAGCGATTCGGTAATTATTATGACTTTTTTAAAAATGCAATCTGAAGGTATCAAGGTTTGGATCAGGAGTGTGTCATTTTTATTTATTAGCATCATGTCTGGGCTGAGGACAGACTGTGATCATTAATGAAGGCAGCAGGGTTGGGCTTCAGAAACGCTGTGATAGTGGCGTCTCGTAAAACCGCTTGACCTCCAGGTGTGGTCCATCTGAGACATGATTCTTCAGGGGCTCCTGGAAACTTAAGCTGTGATTCATTCCCGTCCCACACAGCAAACCAGCAGCTAGACGTCACTTATCACACAGATATCACACATTTGGAGACACACCTGCTGAGGAATTTCCAAGAAAATTTTATTTAGACACAGAGGGATAGGATCTCTGTGGAAACACACTCAACAATACACTTGAGCTCTGTTTTAAGCAAAACAATAACCTGTTTAATGAGTATAGATAAGGACAGTGAGGGGAAAGCCACTGTAACACACCCACTTCTATATGCTAAATAATTCAAAGAGATTATTATTTTTATTTATTAAAGATGATTCATTTTTTTTAAATACAATTATTTTTTAGAATATACTACATTTTATTTATATATGTACTGTATATTTTAATAAATAATATTATGAAAAAAAAACTAAAATGCGTTTATATATAATTTATATGTATAAATTATTTTATTTTTATTTAAAGCAATAACTCTTCAAAAATGTGAATTGTTTTTTTTAATACATTTAAATTTATCATATATTATTTTATTTATCCTTAAATCAGTTACGCTACAAAAATATTAAATTTGTCTCTTTTTTTATTGAATTACATTTTATTATATATTAATTTATCATTAAAGCAATAACTCCTGAAAATTTTCAATTTCTCTTTTAATCTTTTTCATTTTATTTATTTGAGTTTTATTTTATTAACTTTTTTTATTTAATGTACAGTTTTGTCATCATTTACTCACCCTCATGTCAAGAAAAAAATCAACCGTTTGGAATAAAAGATATACATTTCTGAAGGTTTTTTATTAATACTATTATTATATATATTTTTTTTTTATTATTATTAAATAATATCCAAAAACAATGTATTTCAGCAGAGCTTGTATAATAAGGGTTTAGGTTTAGTAGGATTCTTGTAAGAATCTAAAGGTTAATATTTGTCTTTCTCGCTCTTTTTTTTTTTTTTTTTTTTTTTTTTTTTTTTTGTAGGACTGAAGCAAGACTGAAGGTCCATCAGATACCTCCGGAACCATAATGTAATAAAATTATTATATGATTTTTATAAATGCAATCAATCTCCAGAAGTTTTCATTAAGTTATTGAGCTGTAATTTCAAACTTCCACAAGGTGGCGCTACTTACATGTCAAATCTCCAATGAAACACTTCTAAAGAGCACTATCAGCTATTTTTGTAAAACTGTTTGCTGGTTTAATAAATTCTGATGTTTGAAATATATATATATATATATAGTCTCATATTAACTTTCGGTGGTTGCTGGTTAGAGAACTATTAGTGCTTTTATAAATCTTGGCCGGTTTGATGCACAAATACAAGCCATATTTGAATAAATGTATGTGTTTAGCAATCATTCATCAAGCATTCAACACAAATTAATTGATATATATTGTCAGAACCATGCATTATCTAGTAAATTAGGTTAATTCTCCATGATTTTCACCATGACCAATCAACTCTTAGTAGTATCTTTTTCTAAACAGCACGCTTATGCAAATGCATGGTTGATTTTGAAGGTTTCAGCACAGATCTGTCTTGTTTGAGCACGATTTGTTTGCTAATTCATCTATGTTTGAGCACGGCACAGATAATTAATCTGAATCGCAGGCTGCTTCCAAACACTGTTTTGGATGTTTATTGCTGAGCTGAAGACAACTGCAAGCCAGAGATAAGAGAAGAGGGCGATATTTCTCTCTGTCCATCAGACTGTGACAGTCTTTCTCTCTTATTCTGTGCCAAATGCACCATGGTGCAATTATTTTTCATCCACCCCCCGTCAATCTTTCACATGCATATTTCATCAAAAGCACTGAAGATGCTGAAAGGAGGAATTTGGCTTGTTTCGTCCGTTTGTGATGTTTGGTGCGGTCGGGTCAGAGATCTGAACATCAGCAGAAACCTCTGCACGTTTCCCACAGAAGAGGGATGTACATGCAAATAAGTTTGATTTAGTGAGGAGTGTGTGAGGAGTCATTATTATATTGCAAGTTATGGGTGTATTTTGAGAACAGTGTAAAATAAATAAGTAATGTACTATAACAGTAGGAAAATAGAAGAGTAAATAATAAAAGGAAAGCAATTCTTTTTTGTAAAAATGTAGTCATTATGTTTACGTTATTTATTATTTTATTTTTTGAACTTTATTTGCAGTATTTTTTCTATGTATTTATTTGTTCATACATTTTTTTTTACACCTATTAGACTTTTTTTTTCATATTTTCTTCATTTTTAAATCTATTTGCAATGAAATTACTTTGTTTTATTTACATTTTTATATTTTTTATATCACAATTTATTGTTATATTTATTAATTTCCTGAAATTTACATATTTATTTTAATTAAATTTAGTCATTTATTTTATTACTTATTTCCTTTATTATTTTCTATATTTACTTTTAATTTATTTCAGTTTTTAACTTTTCTGTTCTTTTATTTGTACATAATTGTACCCTTATAGTTTATTTCCACATGTAATTAAATCAAGATTAATTTATACATTTGGTTTTTTTATAAAAAAAAAATAGAAATGCTATTTTAACATAGATAGTAACAGTATGTGTGTTTGGATTGTTCTGGATAACAGACAGGTGTTTTATTGAGTCTATCTCTAAACAGGTTTATTGATCAGTTAGTTTATTGAATGTGTAACTATCTAATTAGGAGTGTAATGACTGTACAATACTGAAAACTATAATATAATGCATCTACAGGAAAATTAAGAACATTTTATTATTTTTACTTATTCTCACAAATATAGTATAACTTGTTTGTATGGTGTACAAAATAAATATGATATACGATATAATATAAACGCGTAAACCTCTTGAAAGGACACTTTAAAAACTGCCTCATTACAAAAACTGGTTTATAAATGAGCCAAATAATGCCACAATTAAAATGTTAAAATCTTTGTTTAAAAATATAAATCCGTTTATCTAAAAACACTAAAAGTCATTCAATAGATGGAAACAATTTTCTTCTTTTCCCGTCTGTTCACTTTCGTGTCATTCCTGCGCGCACCTGACGCGCGGTCACACCGGGGCGCGGCGCCGCAGTGCGTGAGCGCGTGCGCGCGCGCTGTCACCTTTTCGCGCCAGAGGAGGGCACAGTTACCTCGCGCGTGGACTGGCGTCAGCGGTCTCCAGGCAACAGGCCATCCGTAAGTCAGTCAGGTTTCTCAGTCGGAGCGGAGAGAGGCGGCAGCGGCGTCGGTCATGGCCCTCTCACGGATCCGGTGCTCGTTTGTATGGTTCACCGTAAACGGCGTGTGAACACACCTCTGTATTGTGCTGAAGAACTGAACCGGACGCGTTCACGCGGATCCCGACGCGAACGAGTACTCTGAGGGGATTTTACGCGCCGATTTAATTTCACTAGTTTTTTAGTTTTACATGTAACATTAATCGTTGAAATATATATAAAAAATGCTTTTGATTTTATTAATGTGTTTGATTTTAAGAGACAATTACTTTTCCACCCCCAAACTACTGGAGAAAATCTGACTGACTTTGAACTTCATAACGCAACGACTTTCTCGCGGAAAAATGCTGAAATTTCATAATTCTGATCTATGGATTGCTTGGCTGGTCTTCATTTGTGTTAATGGTAAGTTTCATTATTATTATTATTGTTATTATTCATGTACACTTGCTTTTTCAGTTCTTATTTATGCCGCGAATCGTTTTGTGTACTACCGTTAGTACCTGTGACGTCACCCAGTCTTATATTTACAAGAAACGTAAACAGAGTTTGGGGTGTAGTTCAACATTGGAGGTGTTTGAGAAGCTTTGACAGCTGTCATGTGAAGATGTGACCTTTTTGCGTAACGTTATATCTCTCTGTGTGTGTTACACACCAAACATCCTCATCAAATGTAGTGAAATAACTGAAAAATCTGTACACATATACACACCTATTCTGCTGCTGGTTGATTGCTTGCACATTTTTGGCACCCAAAATCAAGTCTCCTTTATTTATATAGCGCTTTATAAAACTCCGATTGTGTCAAAGCAGCTTTAACAGTGTCAGACAGGAAGATAGTTTGTCAATAATGTGAGAGGATGATAACAAAGAGTCATTTTTTTCAGCTGAAGTGCAGCTGTTGTGTGTGTGTGATCTGAACAACAATAAGCCTGATGCTGAGAAATTGTGAGTGGGTCATGATCATGGATGGTAAGCGGAGACATGGGGCCGAGGACTGATGGATGAACGGGCCAGACAGCACAGGTCTGAGAGCCGTAATCCAACCAGATTATGAAGAGCACTGCTCCACGTGACGCTTGTGACAGTCAGATGCACGTACACTTACACACACTCTCGCATACTTTCGTTGTACCATCCTCTGTGGGATTCAGGTGATATTTGTTTGCAAGGTAGCTCTGGGATTGCATGTTCATCTAGATCAGCATATTGGATGCATCTGGTCCTTCAGTTCTTTGGAATTTCAAAAGGCTCTGTTAAACCCATTTGAAGTCTATTTTCCAGAATAGATCAAGAGTAGAGTTAATGCAAAACATTGTCTGCATCTGAATATGCATTCATCCCTAGTTGTACAGTATGCAGTAAGCAACTCTTTTTGCATGGGAGTACACATTATAGTAAAAGCAAACAAATCAGTTCTGCCATTAAAGGTATCTTTACACATCTGAGTAAAAGCTGCTCAAAATTCAGTGTAAAGACACATAAAAGCCAATTAAATAATGCATGCTCAGATCCAAATTGCTGTGGAAAAGCATTTATGCCACCTCTGAGAAGCATTTAATAGTCTACGTTAAGACACCTAAGCTCAATGCCACTTCAGAAGCGTTTCTGTACCGCCTTTGGAATGTAAATTTGGCATTAAAGTTCATTCTGCACAATGATTTTTGCACAATGCAGCTTGCCTTAAAAACCAAACCAAACTGAAACTTTAAGACTTTACCGTCCACTTAGATTTCATTTTGTTTTTACATAGATTTTGTTGTCGAATAGGTTTCCCAAACCAAGACTGTATTGTTTGTACACACTTTATTGTAATTTTTTTTAACTTTCAGAAAGCAGCTTTACACAATTAGATGCTATTAAAGAGAAATATTGTTTGATATAATAATACTGCACAGTGGACGTTAAGAGAGAGTGATTATTAATATAAACGCTTTACATATAACTGCCCAGAAGTGTGTATTTTATTACCAATATAAGTGCTGATCAGTGCTATTTTAGTAAGATTGAAGTAGTGTTATATTTTTTCATTACTTTTAGAGTTTTATTTAAAAATATAAATGTAATTAAAGTTTTTTTAACTTTTTTTTTTATTTTTATTTTTTTTATTTTTCATTCTTCTTTTTTTTAATTTTATTCCAGTTGTGGTTTTAGTTACTTTAGTGCTTCAAGTTGAAATAAATATAAAATAGATGTGTTTCTTTGGCAACTAGTGGGAAAAAAGTTTTTATTTTATTTCATTTACAGTTTATTTCACATAATATTATGAAAAATTGTATGGTTTTAGTTTTAATTGTAAAAAGCGTCACTTTGAGAATGATGCTTAGTCTTGCAAAAAATGTAACTTTTTTTTGTAGCATTCACTTTGGCATTGGCCTAATTCAGTCTCTAAGTAACATGGTTCCTCTCTCTGTAAAGCATGTTGACATTAAACAGATGAGATAACAGCGCTGGATGTGTGCGTCAGTTCAGACAGCTCTCATTAATACATGCATGTTTGTGATAGCGTTTGCTGGTACATCCTTGTAGGGACTCCACTGAACAAATACACAGCGTTGTCATCTCCGGCGCATGGGTCCATTTACAGAGCACTTCCAGGTGTTTAGTTCTGTTCAGGAGCGGCTCCTTGAGTGAGATTCACTTAAACTGTGGTTGTAAAGTGTCATGAGAGCCGGGGGGTCGGGTCGGGTTCTGGTGAGACCCTGTGTTTTTGGCCTGTGTGTGTGGCTTTATGGATGTTGTTGTCAGAAGCTGGGGCGTCTTCCAGAACTCTCTGTGTTTCCTGCGCCGCTGTCACTGTCAGTTTAGAGACATGTCCCTGCACATGATCACCGCATCTTCGGTCATTAATTTTGCATCTTCTGCCATTAGGAAATGGCCAGGCAGCACGAAGGAAGGGCCACGGAGAGGCTAGACTGAACTTTAAAAAGAAAAGTAGATAGATTGATGGAGACTGAGTTATGCACAGCCACTGACCAAGTTGTCATCTGAGGCCTGAGCTGAAATGAATGATTTGTTACAGTGTTTTGAAGGAGAGAGAGAGAGAGAGAGAGAGAGAGAGAGGGATGGAGGTTTCTCTGTGCTTGAGTAATCATTGTATCGCTCTGCCTCAGGCTTCAGGAACCACAACACCGAACTGATCAATTCTGCCAATTAAAGTTCATCTGAAGCGGTGCTGCACTTTTTGACCCTGCGCTGAATGCAACTTCACTTGAAAATCAAACCAAACTGAATTAACATAAAAATTGATTTCTTATATAAAGTTTGCAGATTGTTTCTCAAGGATAGGAATAAAGTTGAATTAGGGAGATTTTTTTATTATTTATTTTTTAGCAGTAATTTTGTCTCATTTGAGTTTAATATCTGCTTTTATAAAATTTATTAGCATTTTAGTTATTCCAAAATTATTTTGGAAAATTTATATGGCGAATATCGCTTAATATGGTTTTTGCTGAACTCTTTCTGAGCGCAGTTTCTATTAAACATTTTTAAAGAAATCCTCATCAAGTTAAGGTAAGTTTAAACTGATTACTGGAAAAGTTAATTGATCAAACAATGTGGGAACCCTGGTTAGAGACATTTAGAGAATTTATATACAATTTATATAGTATTTATTAATATTAATTTTTATTTTAGTAATTTTGTTATGTGCTTTTTCAATTTGTAATTTTCTATTATTATTTTTATTATAATTGTAAGTCTTTTTATTATAACTATTATTTATATTGGAATTAATTTTAATTTTAGTTTTAATAATTTTTTGTAATATAATAGTTTATAATAATAAAAAAGATTATTTAATAAATTTAATTCAATTTTTCTTATCAGATATTTGATTAGATATTTCAGCTTTACTTTAATTAATAAAAAATACAGGTTCCTGTTGATTAGGAACCATTTAAATATGCAATGATCATATCAGCATAATCCTGTGGTTTCTTTCTTGTGTCACTTTTTAGCACTGCAAAACTGCAAAAAAGGTCAAATGCAAAAAAAAAAAAAAAAAAAAATTCTGAATTTGCCCCTTTCCCTTTTGTGTTTAAAATAAGTGAGGGTGAAAATGATGCCAATATTAGTGTTTTTTTTCCCTTGATTTCCTTTTTCCTGCTCAAAAGCGGAGCAGCTGGAATGTGCTGAGGACAGATGGAAGTTTCCACCTCGATTATCTTCAGCTAAAAATATCCACTCAAAAATTAAATGACCATTGGGACTGCTAGCAAAGTGCCTGAGAGAGAAAGAGACGGGATAGGACGACTGCCGTCCTTGGGTTTAGGGACGAGGAATGAATAAATGATATGAGATTTATGAGCGAGATAGAGTCACCTTCAAGAGACGTGAGGTCAGCAGCGGGCTAGAGGTCGAACCACAACACATCTCACCAGATTCCTGCTAAAACACCTCTCGCTAGATCAGTGATTCTCAACGGGTGTTTCATGACCCAAAAAAAGACAGCAGGGAAAGACGTGTACCAAAACCGTTTAGACAGCAAAAGAACTAAGACATCAATATGAGGGTCACTAACTTTTCAAACTGCTTGAAATACTGGCTGTATTACTATTTATTTATTTTTGAATTTTTTGATGTGTTTTGGAAATCCTGTATAAATGTTGTACTTTTTGTGTTGGCCCTCCCATTGACCCCCGTTGGTTTCCATGCAATATGCCAAAAATCAACACTGTGCAACTTGTTTTACTTGTATTTACTTGCATCTCGGTTTGCAAAAGTAATTACAAATAATCATGACAACAATAAAAAAACATTTATTTTGTGTCTGCAGCTCCTTTTGAACACTTATGTAAGTCAAATTGACCCCAAACATAATAGAAATAATAGATGGGAATTACTCAGTTTCTCTCATATTTTATATATTTTTAGTCTCTAACAAGCTACAATACAGGTTTTCTGTTTTTACATGAACATGTTTACATTTTTGACTGTCAGTTTTTGGCATATTGCATTCATTGCATATAAATTGCAATTTGACCTTTAAAATAAAAGTTTTATCCAATTTTTGAACACAACGGGAGCATTAATATTAGTAGTGGCATAACTTTACTCTGTCTAGAGTTGACTTTCACAAAGAAATGGCTCTAAATGAACTGACTTTCAAGTGGAGTAGCTCTCTCTGGAGATGATATCCTCTCTTCAACTTTTCTCTATTCAACAGTGTTTTTAAAGAGGAATCAGAGACCGATCAGAGACTCAATGAGCTGAACAAAGCAGCAGATATTCAGTGATACCAGAGGAAGAAATCACTTTCATCTCTCTGAGAGCTGGTCCTCCAGGTACACAACCAGGTCTCAGACTAGATTGTTCAAGTCAACAGATATTTGAGTCTATTTCAAGTCAAAGTTAGTCTATCTTTGGGAAATCTATCTTTGTATGCCAGTTTAAAATACAGAAACAAATAATAATACATTATATTTGTAGACTGAGTCCTTCTAGAAGCAGCAGCAGCATCTCTTTGTTCAATGAATGGACGAATGGTGAACAGATCAAAAAACCTGCTTGAAAACTATTGTAATTTTTGCAATTCCGTTTGGTGATGATAGTGAAGCAGAAATTCAAATCTTAAGTTTTTAGGTCTATTTGCACTGTATTTAATAATATTTAATGATTTGAACTAGTGAAAATATTCTGTGCAAATACTCATATTTAATATGAAAAATTAATCCTTAAAGAAAACACACACACACACACACACACTAGATATTGTTTGTAGAAAGTGATTATGTGGGTGTGATTGCAGAGGCTGATATAGATCAATAGGTCAGAGGTGTGTGTGTGTGTGTGTGTGTGTGTGTGCATGCACGCCCTGTAACACTGGTAGCCCCACAGTCCAGTGATTCACAACAAAGGTCTTCTCAATCCCATTCTCTCAGTTTCTCATGTTCTCTTGCAACCATCATTATTGTCTAATTTTTTTCCTGTGCTTTTGTTATATTGGATATTTCTTCTCTGTAGGAGCAGAAGATGATTTTTTTTTTTTTTTTGGAAAAAAAAAGTGTGCAAAAATCCCTACAATGCTTGGGATTTGTAGTTAGTTGGCAGCTTTGAGATCTGTTTACAGCATATTTAATTACATTTTAGATTTTATTTAAAATATTTTTAGATTTGTACACAAAATAAGTTTGGATTTTCCCATACAAACATCCAGAATGCTAGGGATTTGTAGATTTGCATTTTCATTCAGTCCATCCAACAATTTTTGTTCAGACCAATTATATGTGACGTGCATAATCTTCTACTTGGCTGAAATGTGAAGTTTACTATTTTTTAAAACATTCAGTATTTATCAAAAGTTGTATTATTTAAACTAATGCTACTTTACAAGTCACATAATCATGCACTAACACGGTTTTTCATTCTGTTATTGATTTGATTTGTGTGAAAATATTGATGAAAACTACATTTTTACACATTCTGAATCTGAACAAAATATGAGATATTTTTCCTGCAAAAAATTCCAATTCCAAATTGTAATGTTGAATTTGACTATTTGCTGTTTTCATTCAGACCACATTTATAAAAATTTCTTTAGGCTACTTTACTATTTTAGAAACCTTTCTGTTCTTGTCAAATAGTACTACTTTAACTGTAAAGTTATTTAAAACATAGTTTTGTTTGTTACAGTCATTTTATGGTTTACATTGGCGTTGTTAAAAAAAAAAACGTTGCTAGCTTAACAACACGTAGTTCTATCAGAATGTCACCAGTCCGTTTTGCGTGTCTGTGATTATGTGGGCTTTAAAATAACAGCAGATGTCTGGCTCCTCATGAGCAAAAGCATTTTCTTCCCATCCTATCTTGCTGTAGTATTTACACCTTCTCTCTCTATCACAGGGAATCAATATCTGGCCTCAGAGAGCGCTTTAACATGAAAACTGTGTCTAATCAATAGACATTACTGATTTAAATAGATCCTTAGTGCAGGTGGACGCATGTCTGTTCTGTTGTATCTTTGTTGCTTTGCAGGAGAATGCAAATGCTTTTATTCTGGTGTGTAGGAGTCACGTTTACTGTTATTGTTTGGATTGCTTTTGAAACTCTAGAGGAGAAAACTATGTGGTCCTTTTCTCAGGAGTCTCTTTTAAGAAGCATAAGTCTGTATTCGCTTCCATTTTGATCTGATTGCTGTCTAGGAGAAACAAATTAGATGTTAAAGAGATCTCATTCCTTTGATAAGGGCATTTCTAATATTTCTAATATTTTTTAACTAAAAGACTTGAATCACTGATTGAATCAGTGTGTTTGAATAAATTGGCCGAATGAATGATTCATTGAATCACTTTATTATGATAGTCACCTGTTTCATTCCTAAATGAATCGTTGTGTTTAAACGAATCGGTTGAATTAATGATTTAATGACTCATTAGTCAGTTGTTGAGTTCCTTAATAAATTGGTATCTGGGAATGAATCGTTTGAGTGAGTGATTCTTTGACTCACTCATAATGACTTATTTCGTTTTTAAATGAATCTAAATGTTTTAACGAATCAGTCTCACATATACTGATAGTCACCTGTATAGCTGACCGGAAATAAAATAAAAAGTTTCAGCTAGTTTAGTTATAGCTCATTTCAGTTTAAGTTGAAGTGCTACAACTAAATAAACTAAAAACTAAGACTTTTAATAGATAACCAATTTTGAGTCTAACTCAAAATATTAACAAAAACTGTAATAATAACTGTACTAATCTGCTGTCTCCACCTGTTTGTGTGTTCGGGTGGAGTCACAACATCTCCAAATATCTGCCAACGCTGCAGACTAGAGCTTTCTGTCTGAGTAACCTCTTGATTTATGCCGAGACAGATTCATAACTCTGTTTCTCTCCACCATATGGAATCTGAAACAGCAGAAGATCATCTGTCCTGTCAGATCTGTCGCTCCCTCTTCAATCTGTTCATACTGACACAGAAAGAGCGGATGCAGGAACCGGATGGCTCATTTCTTACTGAAGACGTTTAGAGATTGCTGCTGAGGCTTGATGGAATATCTGAAATTCATCTCAGCTCGAAAGAGAAAGAAAAGCTAGAGCGATTTTACTTCAACTGACTGAATTGTCACTATCCTTAAAAATGTGTGAATTGGTTGGATAAATTAATAATGGACTCAAGATAGTGAGGATTTAATCAGTTTCTTAGAATTAATCATTTTAGTGAATTGATTCATGCATAATGATTGTGAATCATTTAATTCCTAAATGAATGAGTGTGTTTGAACTAGGGGTGTGACGGTTAGTATATAACCGTGAGACCGACGGTTATAGTTGAACACCGTCATTAGAACTCTATAACCGCCAAAACCGTGTTATTAAAATATTTTTTACAAACATTTTTTATCAAAAATTATTTTCATTTTTTAGATAGGATCATAAGATGCGCAATATATCGGGAGACATGGTTTTTACCACTTAATGAAGTTTTGTAAATCGTCAGACATGATATTTACCACTTCATAAAATTTTGCTTTGTAGAAAACCTTTCTTAAAAACGAATTTCGTTTTGTACAAATTTTATCTTAATTTTAATAAATGTTTCATCAACCAATTGCATGTATTTTAATAAATAAAAAGCAAATAAAGCAGACAATGATAACCGTGACATGGAAGACTTGCATTTTAATATGGACAGTCATGGAATTTGCCAAAGTTAGCATAAAATAATCAAATAAAATCTCCATATGGACCAGTATCTGTAAATGTTAAGCCGCAAAAGTTGTTTAAAATATAAATCCGTGTTCTGCGCGTCTCTGTGTGAATTAATGAATGGCAGAGACGTGCAGGTTTGTTTACTACATAGACTGAAGCGCATGACGCTTGCATTAATTTCAGCATCTGAGCTTCAGAGTTCTCTCTCTCCTTCAAGCGATCTGAACTTTTCAGCTCATCTCAATGGACACACAGCGCACCTGTATTTGACACTCTGTAAACTCTTTGTGAAGGCACACAACTCACCGTCGCTTTACTGATAGCGCTGTTTCTCACACATGCAAAGAGAGAGAGAGCGAGAGTCTTACCACGCTTAAACAACACGCTATATGTAAACTATTCTTTGTTGTCTTCTCCTGTCAAAATAATGGATTAAATTTAGAATTATTCATATTCATTTTCGAACAAGCAGAAGACATACCAGTTTCTCCGGTAGTGGGCGGAGCTAATGGGCAAATGGCAATGGCTTTTTTTTATGGCTTGCATCGCCATAGACCCCAAAACAATCAGCGGATGGCGGGCGGGTGCGGCTTTGAAATTTGATCAAAAAACGTTGGCGCGGATGATGAGTTTTGTGACAGATCTCCTTAATAAACGGAGGTCTGAAATCTCTGCCCCTTTACCGATCAGGGCGCGCGCTGACACTGAGTTAACCCGACTTGGACCCCCCCTGATGGTTATGTTATGAACCGTCACATTTGACTCACGCCATAACCGTCATCACCAATTCTGAAACCGGCACACCCCTAGTTTGAACAAATTGGTTGAATCAGTGATTCATTGACTCACTTATAATCGGCTAAAAGAATGATGATAGTCACTTGTTGAACCAGTTTGTTAGAACGAATCGGTTACATGAATCATTTAATGAATCACTTATAATGTGAGTCACTTGTTTTATTCCTGAATGAATCAGTGTGTTTGAATGAATCACATTCATGAACGATTCTCTGACTGACTCATGATAGTCATTTGTTTCATTCCTGAATGAACCAGTTTGTTAGAACGAATCAGTTACATGAATCATTTAATGAATCACTTATAATGTGAGTCACATGTTTCATTCCTGAATGAATCAGTGTGTTTGAACAGATCGGTTGACTGAATGATTCACTGAATCACTCATAGTGACAGTCACTTGTTTTGTTTCCGAATGAATCAGTGGATTTTAACAAATGGATAATTCACAGACTCGCTCATAAGGAGAGTCACTTGTTGCATTCGAATCTGCTGAGTGAATGATTCATTGACTCACTCATAATGATAGTAAATTAGATTTATTCCTGATGTGAATCAGTGCATTGAAACAAATCTGGTGAATGACTCACTCACTCACTGACTCATATAGTTATTTGTTTAGTTACTGAATCTTCAGTTACAGTATCTTAGAACTAATCATGTGAGTGATTAGATAATTAATTCAGAAACAGTCACTTGTCTCTTTCCTGAGTAAATTTTCCTGAATAGGAATTTTGAATAGATTGATGACTTTGTGTGTCATCTACCTATTACCTAACTAACTATTGCATTAAATAAAATATCTATTTTCTTTCAGTTTTCATATCATATAGCTCCTTTAAATCTGAAAACAGAACATTTACTTCTAGGAAATATAACGTATTAGTCACGTTGACTGTGAATAGAGCTTTAAACACATTGAAAGCAGAGAAAAAGGCTATTAGCTGTAGGTCATTTGCCTTCATATATTCTCGAGGAACCCGTCTGTAGGACGTGAAGCATCTTAAACCAACCGTTTTACCAGATAATTCTCTCCTGTTTCTGTCTCTCAACTACACACACGTTTACACATTGCAATCAAATTCACAACACCTCTTTGTCACGTTGACATTCCAGCCCTAGAGTTGAACCGAAATGGACCATAAGAGCCGAGATCATTCAGGAGATAATGAAAGATCTAATGACACACACACACAGAGCTCTGATCCTGCACGGAAAGGCTTTTTATAAGTAGATCCAGGCTTTAGTGACGTGTGTGTAAGATAAGAATGATAGTTTGTAAAACAGAGAAGTGCTCCTCTGTGTATTTGGGCCAAATCTTCTGCTAAAACAGGCTGAGCTGAGCAGATTAGTGGCCAGTGATTTTATAGATTTATAGATTATGGATCATTTTTGGATTTGACGTATCAGTCAGACAGCCGTCACATTGATCTACCGCTCACTCTGTCTCTATTTGTCCATCGTTATATCTTCTTATTATCTCTATTCAGTTGACTTTTGTACAGTAAACTAATCACTACATCTGACTATGTGCATTATGTGGAATGTGGAAAGAAGTATCTTATGCTTGCCAAGTCTACATTTATTGAATAAAAATATCGTTAAATCAGGATTATCATTAAATATTATTATAATTACAAAGTAACTGTTTTTGCATTTGTTTGGTTAATAAAAGTTCTATATTTTATATATAGGTTAAAGTGAGTTGTATTTTGTTGTTGCATTCAAGCAGTTGACACCGAACTGCTGCTAATTTGAAAGCGAATGTAAAATGTGCACAATGTTTTTAAGCTATTTAAGAGTGAAGGAAAGCAAGGAAAAGAGGGACTGGCTAATATATTAGGGTTTTATATATATTTGCAGAATTTTACATGTCTGTATTGCCAAAACCTTTTAATGGCAGAGTGTACTTACGTAATAAATCAAATAAATAGCTTTATTTTAACACACCTACCCGGTTCTAAATGGTGTAAATCTCTCTCTATCATTAGTGTTTTTCTTCTTTTCATTCATTCATCACCACTAAAGCTGTACGGTGCTGTTAATGACGGCTCTTTATCTTCATTTGTTCTCCCCAAACTGTCCATCTTATGTAATTAATGCTGTTTTCTCGTCGGCTACATCAGAGTAAACATCAGTGACAAACTGCTCTCGTTTCCAACAGCGTTTAGAGACAGATCTAACACAGACAGAAGTGCAGCAGATCTTGGAGGTTTTCAGTTTGTTTCACTGGACTTTCATTCAAGAACTCGTCTCGATCCCTCTACGGTAAAAACGGACAGTGATGAATGTATTTTTGGACCCGTAACCCATCTCGCTCAATTCCCAACTCACATCCGTCCAGGAATAGCCAGAAATTTCCTCTAGTTCACGGCTCCCTCGACTCACCAGTTTCTCTCACTTTCTCAAGTTCTTTTTTAATGTGATTTATACACTTTTGTAAGCAAGAAAGCGTCTCTCTGAGACCCTGCGACTCGTGTTCATGCATGCATTAGTCCGTTAATGAACACGCCGGTTAAACAATTAAATACAAAAATCAGCCGTTCCCCGAGCTCTGACTTCAAGACTTTACAACACACGACCGGAGCGTGAAACCTGATAATATAGATTCTAAATACGACTCGGAGAAAAGTGTGATAAAAGCCTGACTCCTCTTCAAATGATTACACGGCCTCACTCGATGATGAAAATGAGCTCAATTATAATTAATCCTGATTGAAATACTGCTGCAGGAATTAATGACACATTAGCATGAGGCGTGTAGCGTACGGAGAAAGAGAGCGAGATCGAGCGCTGTCTGCAGATAAGATAATATTTGATATGGACGTCCGCAGAATGGATTTGATCTTTCTGTGTACTTAATGTTAATGTTGCTTTTTAGCTCCTAACATTAGGATTACATAATTCCTCTGGTTTCTAGTGCTGTTGCTTTATTAAGAGATCAGATGCATAATTTCACCTGCTGGACCATAAAACAGTGAACAATAATCACAATAAAAACACTAACTAAAACTTTTTCTTTCAGTGTTGGCGAGCTTAATCTCTCTTGTTTAGTTTTTTTTTTCAGTTGAGTTTATTCATTATTCATCATTTCACTTCATCCGCTTTGCTTTTTCCTCCGAATATTCAATTTCATCTGAATTAAGTTCACTTTCATTTAATATTTATTTGCTTCCGGCTGCAATTAAATGTTAAAGTGATCACATTAAATCAAGTCGCTTTAAAAAATCAGCACAAGAAAGTGTGCACAGGAAGTGATGTCATGCTGCTGCTGATCCTGTTTCCTGCTCAGTCTCATGTTTACTGATCGTTCTGTTTGTCTCACATCAGTGATTTGGTCTCAGGTGCGCTTCGGTTAAACGAGCATCAGCTGATATGGTGAAAGATGTTTTCTTCAGGCTTGAGTTGTCCATTATATCATGCATTTTATTTAGTTACTTTCTATATTAGTAAGCCACCACTACAGTAAAGGATTGTTTTCAACAGCCTCAAGTGGCTTATTGCTGAAACTAGCTGCTGTAAATACTGTGGCATTCTCCTCGAACCCTCAAACATTGCCATGTGTTCTGTTCTGGAGCCGGTTTCTGTGGTGATGGTTGTTTTAGTGAAGGCTTTGGAGCCAGACACGGCTTGTGTGCTTTGTTCCAGTTTATTAGCATGTGAATACATCACTGCAGAAGAGTTTCCCTGAAACAACGAGCTCCCTGTTTGAGCGAACCTCATGCAGCTACTGCACTAAAGCTCTTCATGATGCTCGGACCGTAGGCTCTGTTTGATGTGTGCTTTTAAATTTGGCTTTGCAGTGTCCAGGGGAAGGTTTTATTGCTCTTTCAGTTCTCAAATCACTTTCCAGATATATTTACCTCACAATTGATTGGAATGATTGAGTTCACATAGTTTGAGACGTCTTCTTAAAACCAAGAGGAAACATGAGATTAACATTCTTTAGAGGTTGCTGAATATGTAAAAGACACCTGAGATTACGGATGGTGTTTTTGTAAGGAGAATAATCTTGTCCAATTTTAAATTAAGCATTAAATTAGCTTTTGTTTTACTTTATCTCCTGTACTCCATTCTGTATTCTCTGTTCATAAGCACAGTCATGCAGAAAACACACTCGCTGGTAAATAATGCAGAATAGTGAAGTTTACTCCAGTGGGAAGGATTGTTATGGTTGTGTGTTTACTTCCTGTGTGAGTAAAGCGTAATCCGTAAGAGCAGCATGCAGCATTTATCCACGTAATCCACGCAAGACTTCAGAACAGCACACGGATTACACGTGTAAATTCTTCCTCTGCACGTCTGCTAACCTCTGAACCCTCCAGCATCAAAACCTCCAGTTTATCCTGCAGTGGAAAACCTGCTGTATTATTCATCTTTACACTGACACACATGTGTTTACATGAACAGTCAGTTTGCTCACAAACCCAGTAAAGTGCCAGTGTTTTTTTATTTACTTTGATTATTTTATTTGCATAATATTTTTCTTAATTATTCTATATTTTATTTTAAAGATTTAATTTAATTTTAATTTAGTTTCTATAATTGTTTTTTAATAGTAATTTTATTTTAAATGTAATATTTATTTATAAAATATTTGGAAAATTTGCTGTAATATTCATTCTTATAGGCAGTTTTCAGGAAAAGTAGCTTTATATTTGATTTGATTTGTATAATCATTTTTATTTTCAATTCGTGTCTATAATTGTACTTTATTTTATTTTATTTGTAATATATATATATATATATATATATATATATATATATATATATATATATATATATATATATATATATATATGTGTGTATGTATATGTTTGTGTATAATAAAAAAAAATTCTTAAATTTTTTTTATTATGTTTAATTATTAAATTATGTCTATAAAATATATTTTTATTTATATATATATATATATATATATATGTCGATTTTTCTCTTTCACACATGTAGTCTCTTCTAATGGCTGTTTTAAGTCTCAGGAGAAAAAAATGAATACAATCAATATTCATAAGGGAATACTTGTTTAAATGTGCGCTTGGTAATTTGTTCCTTATTTAAGAAGTTTTACAATTTAAGAAATTAATAGTACAAATTAAAAAAAAAAAGTTGGTGGTTCATCAGAGTAAATCTTGAGCTGAAATAGTCAGAGATGATGCAGTTCTGTCTGAAATATCTAGGGATAAAGAGTTGCATTACAGTCTCATCGTTGTTGATTGCTGTCTAAACCATCTGTTTGTGTAACATTTCATGTCCAACATTTCATGTCCATCTATCACTTCATGAAATTCAGCACAGAAATGAATTTGACATTCAGCAAATTCAGAATTTGTTGATAAATGCACAAGTGACCATAAAAAAATCCAGTCGCCTGAAAACACATGCTACATTCTACTCCTTTTAGAACTTTACTCACTGCATACTGTAACACAGTACTATTTTATAAACCAGTTGTCTGACAAAGGGTGCTTTGTAGTTCAATCTGAGGAATAATCTGATATTAAGGAGATCTAATTCATGATTTGTTCACAAAGTGAAGTCAGCACCTACTGGTGTGTGCTCCATCAGTGTATGGAATGTTCAGAGTCGCTGTAGCCATGGAAACAGACGTTCTTTTGTGCTGTTAGCAGCCATTGTTTGCCGCGGTGATGGGCTGGAATTCTTGCTAAAGTGAATCAGCGGCTGAAATTAGCTTTAGCACCAGAGCAGACGGTCAAACGCACTGTAGTTACAGAAGCAAAGTGAGACGCCAGGAGAACAAACCTTCAAGATTAGCAGCGACCAAAAAAAACACACACACACGAATTGGAGGCGGTTCAGATGATTGAAAATGACAGAATGCACAAAAAAAGACAGAGTGACAGAAAGAGAGAAGCGTCTGCTGCCAAGAAGCGAGTGTTTTTCACCAGTCTGAGATCCTGACAGTGTTCAGCTCTGATCCAAACCCTGCTGTCTACAAAGGGCTCTGCCTAGAAAGACAGCATCCCAAAAGAAAAGACTCCATAGAAAAGAAGAGACTCCAGGCGTCACACACTGCTCACGTCCAGCACTCGAGACCTTATTCATAGTTTGGATTTTTTTGAGTTTGATGTTAGCAGATATGCATTTCATAATAATTGATTTGAATTTGAATACGCTGTTTAATTGATACTTTTGTTAGATTCATTTTTAGTTCATTTCTATGGTACCACACGAAGCACGCTGTTACAAAGTAACGGCTTTCCACTGATGGATGTGACAATTCAGCAACCTTTGATTTGTTCTTTTAAGACTAAATACAGTAATAAAAAAAAAAAAAAATTTTTTAAATAAAATATTTGAATAAAATAAATAAATGACATGAACTTAAAATATTAAATAAAATAATGTGCAAATTAAATAAAATACAAAATAAAAATAAAACAATTAAAAGTGAGTTTTGAGTGAAAAAAAATGTTTTGTCTTACTATTTATTTGTTTTGTATAATTATATTTTTTTATTTCTTTATTTTACAAAAATAACATGAAATATTAAATAATGTACAAAAATATTTAAACTGAATATAAAATTATAAAGTTATAATTTTATTTATTAATTATGTTCTTTTTTACTATGTCTTGTAATGTTTACACAGCACAAATACAAACATAGCATTTATAAACCGAAGGTGTGTTGCACTTACAGCTTCATTGATAAAACCATCAAACTGTCAAGCTAGAGGATAAATGCACATGTAAAAACCACCAAACTCTGTTCCACACAATTTGTGATTTCGCAATGAAATAAATGAAGCACATTTTGAAGATGCTTCTGTTTGCATACAGTAAATACTGTTTAAAAAGTAGTTATATGTTATGTAGTGAATTTTGAAAAAAAAAAGTTTGTGAATTATATCTACATGTGACCCTGGACCACAAATCCAGTCATAAGGGTCAATTTCTTTAAATTGAGATTTATACATCATCTGAAAGCTGGATAAATAATCTTTCCACTGATGTATGCTTTGTTAGGATCGGACAATATTTGAATCTGAGGGTGCAAAACAATCTAATTATTGAGAAAATCGCCTTTAAAGTTGTCCAAATTAAGTTCTTAGCAATGCATATTGCGTATAGGAGGAAGAAGCCAAAGACAATGCAAGTTTGTTTTTTACACTGTTGGTATCTTCAGGTACTTTATAGTCAAAATAAAATAAATCCTATTTATCAAGTTTGGTTTATACAGAATCATTGGATTAAATGCAAAGAGTAGGTTTTCTCAGGCAAAGTCTCTATTTTAGAAACAGATTCTGTTTTCTGCGACGTCACGGCTAGAAAAACAACATAAAACTATGACAATTATAATCTAAGGTGCTGACTATTATCAGTGTTACATTGTCTAATGTGATTATGAATATTATATTGCGTGACTTTTGTAGCCATACTGAAAGCAACGACCGAAAGTGTTCCTCAGATCTTGAAAATAAATTAAAGGTAAAATGTGTTAAAACTGTGATTTCAGTGAAACCGGTGTGTTCTGGTGTCAGAAACTGTAGAATGTTCTTTTGAGCTATATTAGACTAACACAGTTTTTTTGACATGTTAATTAACTTGACAGTACAGAAACCAAACCTGATCAATAATGTCTGATTGTGTTGCTCACAGCGCTGGTTATTCTCTGGACAGCTGACAGGAAACACTCAATGCTCTGCGTCCACCGATGCCAGAGAACAGACTTAGACGCTTTGTTCATTGGCTGATGATTAGATTATTAACTGGGGGGTTGGGAAAATCTTAATTAGCTGTGCAATGAAATGTGTGGAAAAATCAGTCAATATTTGGCTGGTGTTGATGTGTCGGGCTGTTCAGATATATTGTGTAGCTCAGTTGATGTTTCAAGACAGCAGTGGGATTAAGTGCAGAATTTGCTGAAGACTCATGGTTCTCTGGTTTATTTCATGTGATTCCAGCATTATTTTTAACTAAAATTATGAAAAAAAAAATAAAAAAAATTTGACATTAATTTGTGAAACACTATGTAAATATTAAATAAAAAGCCTGAACTTAAAAAAAAAAGATTTAAAATACTAAAATAAAATAAAATATAAATATTCATTTGAAAACCTGAACTTAAAAAGCTCAAACTTTAAAATGCAAAAACCTAAAATTAAAAACTGAAACTTTATTTAATCAACAAAAATAATAATATTTGAATAAAATACTGAAATAAAATATAAATATAAATATAAAATGAAAAAATGTTATCTTAAAAACGTAAACTTAAAAAAAATACATTGAACTATAATACTGAAATAAAATAAAATATTAATATTAATGGAAAAAATATAAACTTAAAAACATAAACTTAATAAAAAACAT